>NC_091140.1:47173986-47328628 GCF_041381155.1 Argopecten irradians
TTTGGGAAAATACCCGTCCGATTTGAGATCACAGTAACAAATATAATTCTCTTAGAGGGACAGTGTTTGAACCGTTTGCTTAGCATCGTATTCAGGTTAATGTATTTTATCAACATTCTTTACAAATTTTAAATCTACTCATGTATTTGTCACCGCACCCACATTTATTAACCCATTAACTGATGTACCTTACTGAATATTATCCACCATCTATCAGTTACGCGCTCCGTTATCATTCACTCCACTGCTACTCATGAAATCTTTACGACCCAAAGGGGGATTTCACTCTTATTTAAATCTCCGCTTCTTTCGGGCTGTTTTTAGGACCTAGACTACTTTTCGCAAGAAGAAAAACGCTTTCTGATTAATATTGAGTGAAATCAGTCGTTCGTTCAAGCTAATCGTCCGCTGTTCGCTAACATTAACTTTATCATTACATAGGTGGAAATCCCGTGTTTTGATCGCGATCAAATCTAGTTTTTCTTTTTTTTTTTCTTATTTCCACAAATCTTGTTAGCAGGATATCTCACTAACTGGACTAAGGTACGACGCTCAACTTTGGACACGTTATAAACGTACATAAGATCTTGAAATGTAACGTTCTCTTTTTTTACAAAAATGTTCAAGGTCAAGGTCACAGTCCGTAAAAACTATTTTTTTTCGAACGAAACTTTAAAACAGTCATAACTTCATAATCGTATCGTTGGATAACGTGTACGTTTCGTTATTCAGATAGATCGCGATATTGAACGTTTTTTTTCAGCACTCACTTTATGTTATCTGAGATTATGTCTAGGTCATGAGTTCGCTAGTGCGGTCAAAATGAGGTCAAACAATGGTCAAAAATATGAACTTAACCATAGAAATGTTTCGAAGGGAGCATATGAAAAGAGCATGTTCTCATCAGGTACATAAAATGACCAATTTCAAAGTCATATGAATTCAAAATGGCGGAGTTATATTGACATCAAAAAATCGAAATTTTTAGTTTATATTTGTCCCTGCGCGTGACGTTTCAGCGCTTGTAAAAACCTGTTTGTACAGTGTTGATTTTTCAAACCAATGTTGTATGAACACTTGTCTTTAAAAGTTATGGATTTTAAAGGGGTTCTATAAAAAAAAATGGCGGAAATATAGCTCTCCAAATATGGCAATTTGTTCCATTTCCTTATTTTTCACCGTAATTTGTGAGCTCGTAGCGCCTTTATCATTTAATGTAGGGTGTTGATTTTTTGTAAATGTAGACTTTAACATATTATCTGTATCGGGTTTCAATTTGAAAGACAAAACACTGAAAATGGCAGAAATATAGCCCTGCGAATATGGCGTTTCGTTCTTTTTTTAACGTAAAATTTTACCGTTATTTATGAAATTTCAAAGAAAATTGTTTTGAATTGGATGTGAAAGAGCATGCTCTAAGACACATAAAATGACCAATTTCAAGGTCATATGATTCAAAATGGCGGAGATATAGGACATCAAAATCGAAATTTTAGTTTTTTATTTGTCTTTGCGCGAGACGTTTGAGCGCCTTTAAACCTGTATGTACAGTCTTGTTTTTTCGTACCTGTGTTGTATGAAATTTTGTCTTCAAGGCTTATGAATTTCAAAGGGTTATATAAAAAGTGGCGGAAATATAGCTCTCTGAATATGGCGATTTGTTTCTTTTTCTTATTTTTTCCGTCATTTGTGAGCTTGTAGGGCCTTAATCATTTAATGTAGGGTGTTGTTTTTTCGTAAATATAGACATTGGCACATTATCTGTACAGAGTATTAATTTCAAAGTAATGTATTTAAAAATGGCGGAAATATAGCCCTCTGAATATGGCATTTCGTTCACTTTTTAACGTAAATTTTACCGTAATTTATGAATTTTTTTGAAATTTCAAAAAAAATTGTTTTCAATTGGATGTGAAAGAGCATGCTCTAAGACACATAAAATGACCAATTTCAAGGTCATATGATTCAAAATGGCGGAGATATAGGACATCAAAATCGAAATTTTAGTTTATATTTGTCCTTGCGGCACGCGTTTCAGCGCCTTTAAACCTGTATGTACAATGTTCATTTTTCATACCTATGTTGTATAAACTTTTGTCTTCAAACGTTATGGATCTTAAAGGGGTTATATAGAAAAATGGCGGAAATATAGCTCTCCAAATATGGCAATTTGTTTCATTTCCTTATTTTTTTTCCGTAATTTCTGAGCTCGTAGCGCCTTTATCATTTATTGTAAGGTGTTGATTGTTTGTAAATATAGACATTGGCACATTCTCTGTACAGAGTTTTAATTTCAAAGTAATTAATTTGAAAATGGCGGAAATATAGCCCTCTGAATATGGCATTTCGTTCACCTTTTAACGTAAATTTTTACCGTAATTTATGAAATTTCAAAGAGAAATGTTTTGAATTGGATGTTAAAGAGCATGATCTCAGACACAGAAAGTGACTAATTTCAACGTCATGTGATTCAAAATGAAAACAGAAAACATTTTTAATTTTGATATTCATAAGAAGCCAGCCAATCAGCGGCCGGGTTAAAATTCTGTCCTGGGCTCAATCTTGTATACACACGGGCCGTTTCGAAGGTATTTTTACATTTAGTTTTGAATACTTTTCGGGATGTTTTAAGTGCTACATGTACACGTATATATGAACAATGTACACGTGTTTGCGTAAATACACGTACATGTGTAACTACACCGCATACATGGGAGGCCGTCCTTACGTGACCCTAGCTGTTAATAGGACGTACATTTGAACAAACAAACAACAAAAGTAATGCACAAACCCAATAACTGACAGGTTTAAAAACCTTTTATGTGTGTGGCAGAGCCGTCACCTGTGACACAGGATGTTCAAACACAACCGGTGCTATTTTGGGAAAATACCCGGCCGTTTTGAGATCACAGAACCAAATAAATTCTCATAGAGGACCGTGTTAACGTTTGCTACGTATTCAGGTTAAATGAAGTTATCAAAATTCTTTACAAATTTTAAATCTACATGTATTGCCCGACCCACACATTAACCATTAACTGATGTACCCTGAATATATCCAATCAGCAGGCTCCGATATATTCACCTCTCTATGAAATCTTCTGCCCAAAGGGGGATTCCCCTAAATCTGTTTTTCGGTTGGACCAGACTACTTTCGTAAGAAACGCTTTCTGATTAATATTGAGTGAGATCGTCCGTTCGTTCAAGCAATCGTCTGTTCGCTAACATTACTTATATCATTACATAGGTGGAAATCCCGTGTTTTGATCGCGATCAAATCTAGTTTTTCTTTTTTTTTTCTTATTTCCACAAATCTTGTTAGCAGGATATCTCACTAACGGACTAAGGTACGACGCTCAACTTTGGACACGTTATAAACGTACATAAGATCTTGAAATGTACGTTCGATTTTTTACAAAAATGTTCAAGGTCAAGGTCACAGACGTAAAAACTATTTTTTTTCGAACGAACTTTAAACAGTCATAACTTCATAATCGTACGTTGGATAACGTGTACGTTTCGTTATTCAGATAGATCGCGATATTGAACGTTTTTTTCGCACTTTATGTTATCAGAGATTATGTCTAGGTCATGAGTTCGCTAGAGGGTCAAATGAGGTCAAACAAAGGTCAAATATGAACTTAACCATAGAAATGTTTCGAAGGGCGCATATGAAAGAGCATGTTCTCAGGTACATAAAATGACCAATTTCAAAGTCATATGATTCAAAATGGCGGAGATATTGACATCAAAAATCGAAATTTTAGTTTATATTTGTCCCTGCGCGAGACGTTTCAGCGCTTTTAAACCTGTATGTACAGTGTTGATTTTTTCAAACCTATGTTGTATGAACACTTGTCTTTAAAAGTTATGGATTTTAAAGGGGTTCTATAAAAAAATGGCGGAAATATAGCTCTCCAAATATGGCAATTTGTTCCATTTCCTTATTTTTCACCGTAATTTGTGAGCTCGTAGCGCCTTTATCATTTAATGTAGGGTGTTGATTTTTTGTAAATGTAGACTTTAACATATTATCTGTATCGGGTTTCAATTTGAAAGACAAAACACTGAAAATGGCAGAAATATAGCCCTCCGAATATGGCGTTTCGTTCTTTTTTTAACGTAAATTTTACCGTTATTTATGAAATTTCAAAGAAAATTGTTTTGAATTGGATGTGAAAGAGCATGCTCTAAGACACATAAAATGACCAATTTCAAGGTCATATGATTCAAAATGGCGGAGATATAGGACATCAAAAATCAAAATTTAAGTTTTTTTATTTGTCTTTGCGCGAGACGTTTGAGCGCCTTTAAACCTGTATGTACAGTCTTGTTTTTTCGTACCTGTGTTGTATGAAATTTTGTCTTCAAGGCTTATGAATTTCAAAGGGTTATATAAAAAGTGGCGGAAATATAGCTCTCTGAATATGGCGATTTGTTTCTTTTTCTTATTTTTTCCGTCATTTGTGAGCTTGTAGGGCCTTAATCATTTAATGTAGGGTGTTGTTTTTTCGTAAATATAGACATTGGCACATTCTCTGTACAGAGTATTAATTTCAAAGTAATGTATTTAAAAATGGCGGAAATATAGCCCTCTGAATATGGCATTTCGTTCACTTTTTAACGTAAATTTTACCGTAATTTATGAAATTTTTTAAATTTCAAAGAAAATTGTTTTCAATTGGATGTGAAAGAGCATGCTCTAAGACACATAAAATGACCAATTTCAAGGTCATATGATTCAAAATGGCGGAGATATAGGACATCAAAATCGAAATTTTAGTTTATATTTGTCCTTGCGGCACGCGTTTCAGCGCCTTTAAACCTGTATGTACAATGTTCATTTTTCATACCTATGTTGTATAAACTTTTGTCTTCAAACGTTATGGATCTTAAAGGGGTTATATAGAAAAATGGCGGAAATATAGCTCTCCAAATATGGCAATTTGTTCCATTTCCTTATTTTTTTCCGTAATTTCTGAGCTCGTAGCGCCTTTATCATTTATTGTAAGGTGTTGATTGTTTGTAAATATAGACATTTACACATTCTCTGTACAGAGTTTTACTTTCAAAGTAATTAATTTGAAAATGGCGGAAATATAGCCCTCTGAATATGGCATTTCGTTCACCTTTTAACGTAATTTTTACCGTAATTTATGAAATTTTAAAGAGAAATGTTTTGAATTGGATGTTAAAGAGCATGATCTCAGACACAGAAAGTGACTAATTTCAACGTCATGTGATTCAAAATGAAAACAGAAAACATTTTTAATTTTGATATTCATAAGAAGCCAGCCAATCAGCGGCCGGGTTAAAATTCTGTCCTGGGCTCAATCTTGTATACACACGGGCCGTTTCGAAGGTATTTTTACATTTAGTTTTGAATACTTTTCGGGATGTTTTAAGTGCTACATGTACACGTATATATGAACAATGTACACGTGTTTGCGTAAATACACGTACATGTGTAACTACACCGCATACATGGGAGGCCGTCCTTACGTGACCCTAGCTGTTAATAGGACGTACATTTGAACAAACAAACAACAAAAGTAATGCACAAACCCAATAACTGACAGGTTTAAAACCTTTTATGTGTGTGGCAGAGCCGTCACCTGTGACACAGGATGTTCAAACACAACCGGTGCTATTTTGGGAAAATACCCGGCCGTTTTGAGATCACAGAACCAAATAAATTCTCCTAGAGGACCGTGTTAACGTTTGCTACGTATTCAGGTTAAATGAAGTTATCAAAATTCTTTACAAATTTTAAATCTACATGTATTGCCCGACCCACATATTAACCATTAACTGATGTACCCTGAATATATCCAATCAGCAGGCTCCGATATATTCACCTCTCTATGAAATCTTCTGCCCAAAGGGGGATTCCCCTAAATCTGTTTTTCGGTTGGACCAGACTACTTTCGTAAGAAACGCTTTCTGATTAATATTGAGTGAGATCGTCCGTTCGTTCAAGCAATCGTCTGTTCGCTAACATTACTTATATCATTACATAGGTGGAAATCCCGTGTTTTGATCGCGATCAAATCTAGTTATTCTTTATTTTTCTTTTTTTTTCTTATTTCCACAAATCTTGTTAGCAGGATATCTCACTAACGGACTAAGGTACGACGCTCAACTTTGGACACGTTATGAACGTACATAAGATCTTGAAATGTACGTTCGATTTTTTACAAAAATGTTCAAGGTCAAGGTCACAGACGTAAAAACTATTTTTTTCGAACGAACTTTAAACAGTCATAACTTCATAATCGTAATCGTATCTAATGAAATACGCTTGGATAACGTGTACGTTTCGTTATTCAGATAGATCGCGATATTGAACGTTTTTTCGCACTTTATGTTATCAGAGATTATGTCTAGGTCATGAGTTCTCTAGAGGGTCAAATGAGGTCAAACAAAGGTCAAATATGCACTTAACCATAGAAATGTTTCGAAGGGCGCATATGAAACAGCATGTTCTCAGGTACATAAAATGACCAATTTCAAAGTCATATGATTCAAAATGGCGGAGATATTGACATCAAAAATCGAAATTTTAGTTTATATTTGTCCCTGCGCGAGACGTTTCAGCGCTTTTGAACCTGTATGTACAGTGTTGATTTTTCAAACCAATGTTGTATGAACACTTGTCTTTAAAAGTTATGGATTTTAAAGGGGTTTTATAAAAAAATGGCGGAAATATAGCTCTCCAAATATGGCAATTTGTTCCATTTCCTTATTTTTCACCGTAATTTGTGAGCTCGTAGCGCCTTTATCATTTAATGTAGGGTGTTGATTTTTTGTAAATGTAGACTTTAACATATTATCTGTATCGGGTTTCAATTTGAAAGACAAAACACTGAAAATGGCAGAAATATAGCCCTCCGAATATGGCGTTTCGTTCATTTTTTAACGTAAATTTTACCGTTATTTATGAAATTTCAAAGAAAATTGTTTTGAATTGGATGTGAAAGAGCATGCTCAAACACACATAAAATGACCAATTTCAAGGTCATGATTCAAAATGGCGGAGATATAGGACATCAAAAATCGAATTTTAGTTTTTATTTGTCTTTGCGCGAGACGTTTGAGCGCCTTTAAACCTGTATGTACATGTTTTTTCGTACCTGTGTTGTATGAAATTTTGTCTTCAAGGCTTATGAATTTCAAAGGGTTATATAAAAAGTGGCGGAAATATAGCTCTCTGAATATGGCGATTTGTATTTTTTCCGTCATTTGTGAGCTTGTAGGAAATTAATCATTTAATGTAGGGTGTTGATTTCGTTCACTTTTTAAACAAGTAATGTATTTAAAATGGCGGAAATATAGCCTTGAATATGGCATTTCGTTCACTTTTTAACGTAAATTTTACCGAATTTATGAAATTTTTGAAATTTCAAAGAAAATTGTTTTCAATTGGATGTGAAAGAGCATGCTCTAAGACACATAAAATGACCAATTTCAAGGTCATATGATTCAAAATGGCGGAGATATAGGACATCAAAAATCGAAATTTTAGTTTATATTTGTCCTTGCGGCACGCGTTTCAGCGCCTTTAAACCTGTATGTACAATGTTCATTTTTCATACCTATGTTGTATAAACTTTTGTCTTCAAAAGTTATGGATTTTAAAGGGGTTATATAGAAAAATGGCGGAAATATAGCTCTCCAAATATGGCAATTTGTTTCATTTCCTTATTTTTTTCCGTAATTTCTGAGCTCGTAGCGCCTTTATCATTTATTGTAAGGTGTTGATTGTTTGTAAATATAGATATTTACATTGGCACATTCTCTGTACAGAGTTTTACTTTCAAAGTAATTAATTTGAAAATGGCGGAAATATAGCCCTCTGAATATGGCATTTCGTTCACCTTTTAACGTAAATTTTACCGTAATTTATGAAATTTCAAAGAGAAATGTTTTGAATTGGATGTTAAAGAGCATGATCTCAGACACAGAAAGTGACTAATTTCAACGTCATGTGATTCAAAATGAAAACAGAAAACATTTTTAATTTTGATATTCATAAGAAGCCAGCCAATCAGCGGCCGGGTTAAAATTCTGTCCTGGGCTCAATCTTGTATACACACGGGCCGTTTCGAAGGTATTTTTACATTTAGTTTTGAATACTTTTCGGGATGTTTTAAGTGCTACATGTACACGTATATATGAACAATGTACACGTGTTTGCGTAAATACACGTACATGTGTAACTACACCGCATACATGGGAGGCCGTCCTTACGTGACCCTAGCTGTTAATAGGACGTACATTTGAACAAACAAACAACAAAAGTAATGCACAAACCCAATAACTGACAGGTTTAAAACCTTTTATGTGTGTGGCAGAGCCGTCACCTGTGACACAGGATGTTCAAACACAACCGGTGCTATTTTGGGAAAATACCCGGCCGTTTTGAGATCACAGAACCAAATAAATTCTCATAGAGGACCGTGTTAACGTTTGCTACGTATTCAGGTTAAATGAAGTTATCAAAATTCTTTACAAATTTTAAATCTACATGTATTGCCCGACCCACATATTAACCATTAACTGATGTACCCTGAATATATCCAATCAGCAGGCTCCGATATATTCACCTCTCTATGAAATCTTCTGCCCAAAGGGGGATTCCCCTAAATCTGTTTTTCGGTTGGACCAGACTACTTTCGTAAGAAACGCTTTCTGATTAATATTGAGTGAGATCGTCCGTTCGTTCAAGCAATCGTCTGTTCGCTAACATTACTTATATCATTACATAGGTGGAAATCCCGTGTTTTGATCGCGATCAAATCTATTTTTTTTTCTTATTTCCACAAATCTTGTTAGCAGGATATCTCACTAACGGACTAAGGTACGACGCTCAACTTTGGACACGTTATGAACGTACATAAGATCTTGAAATGTACGTTCGATTTTTTACAAAAATGTTCAAGGTCAAGGTCACAGACGTAAAAACTACTTTTTTCGAACGAACTTTAAACAGTCATAACTTCATAATCGTACGTTGGATAACGTGTACGTTTATTCGTTATTCAGATAGATCGCGATATTGATCGTTTTTTTCGCACTTTATGTTATCAGAGATTATGTCTAGGTCATGAGTTCTCTAGAGGGTCAAATGAGGTCAAACAAAGGTCAAATATGAACTTAACCATAGAAATGTTTCGAAGGGCGCATATGAAAGAGCATGTTCTCAGGTACATAAAATGACCAATTTCAAAGTCATATGATTCAAAATGGCGGAGATATTGAACATCAAAAATCGAAATTTTAGTTTATATTTGTCCCTGCGCGAGACGTTTCAGCGCTTTTAAACCTGTATGTACAGTGTTGATTTTTCAAACCTATGTTGTATGAACACTTGTCTTTAAAAGTTATGGATTTTAAAGGGGTTCTATAAAAAAAATGGCGGAAATATAGCTCTCCAAATATGGCAATTTGTTCCATTTCCTTATTTTTCACCGTAATTTGTGAGCTCGTAGCGCCTTTATCATTTAATGTAGGGTGTTGATTTTTTGTAAATGTAGACTTTAACATATTATCTGTATCGGGTTTCAATTTGAAAGACAAAACACTGAAAATGGCAGAAATATAGCCCTCCGAATATGGCGTTTCGTTCATTTTTTAACGTAAATTTTACCGTTATTTATGAAATTTCAAAGAAAATTGTTTTGAATTGGATGTGAAAGAGCATGCTCTAAGACACATAAAATGACCAATTTCAAGGTCATATGATTCAAAATGGCGGAGATATAGGACATCAAAAATCGAAATTTTTGTTTTTTATTTGTCTTTGCGCGAGACGTTTGAGCGCCTTTAAACCTGTATGTACAGTCTTGTTTTTTCGTACCTGTGTTGTATGAAATTTTGTCTTCAAGGCTTATGAATTTCAAAGGATTATATAAAAAGTGGCGGAAATATAGCTCTCTGAATATGGCGATTTGTTTCTTTTTCTTATTTTTTTCCGTCATTTGTGAGCTTGTAGGGCCTTAATCATTTAATGTAGGGTGTTGTTTTTTCGTAAATATAGACATTGGCACATTCTCTGTACAGAGTATTAATTTCAAAGTAATGTATTTAAAAATGGCGGAAATATAGCCCTCTGAATATGGCATTTCGTTCACTTTTTAACGTAAATTTTACCGTAATTAATGAAATTTTTTTTAAATTTCAAAGAAAATTGTTTTCAATTGGATGTGAAAGAGCATGCTCTAAGACACATAAAATGACCAATTTCAAGGTCATATGATTCAAAATGGCGGAGATATAGGACATCAAAATCGAAATTTTAGTTTATATTTGTCCTTGCGGCACGCGTTTCAGCGCCTTTAAACCTGTATGTACAATGTTCATTTTTCATACCTATGTTGTATAAACTTTTGTCTTCAAACGTTATGGATCTTAAAGGGGTTATATAGAAAAATGGCGGAAATATAGCTCTCCAAATATGGCAATTTGTTTCATTTCCTTATTTTTTTCCGTAATTTCTGAGCTCGTAGCGCCTTTATCATTTATTGTAAGGTGTTGATTGTTTGTAAATATAGACATTTACACATTCTCTGTACAGAGTTTTACTTTCAAAGTAATTAATTTGAAAATGGCGGAAATATAGCCCTCTGAATATGGCATTTCGTTCACCTTTTAACGTAATTTTTACCGTAATTTATGAAATTTTAAAGAGAAATGTTTTGAATTGGATGTTAAAGAGCATGATCTCAGACACAGAAAGTGACTAATTTCAACGTCATGTGATTCAAAATGAAAACAGAAAACATTTTTAATTTTGATATTCATAAGAAGCCAGCCAATCAGCGGCCGGGTTAAAATTCTGTCCTGGGCTCAATCTTGTATACACACGGGCCGTTTCGAAGGTATTTTTACATTTAGTTTTGAATACTTTTCGGGATGTTTTAAGTGCTACATGTACACGTATATATGAACAATGTACACGTGTTTGCGTAAATACACGTACATGTGTAACTACACCGCATACATGGGAGGCCGTCCTTACGTGACCCTAGCTGTTAATAGGACGTACATTTGAACAAACAAACAACAAAAGTAATGCACAAACCCAATAACTGACAGGTTTAAAAACCTTTTATGTGTGTGGCAGAGCCGTCACCTGTGACACAGGATGTTCAAACACAACCGGTGCTATTTTGGGAAAATACCCGGCCGTTTTGAGATCACAGAACCAAATAAATTCTCCTAGAGGACCGTGTTAACGTTTGCTACGTATTCAGGTTAAATGAAGTTATCAAAATTCTTTACAAATTTTACATCTACATGTATTGCCCGACCCACATATTAACCATTAACTGATGTACCCTGAATATATCCAATCAGCAGGCTCCGATATATTCACCTCTCTATGAAATCTTCTGCCCAAAGGGGGATTCCCCTAAATCTGTTTTTCGGTTGGACCAGACTACTTTCGTAAGAAACGCTTTCTGATTAATATTGAGTGAGATCGTCCGTTCGTTCAAGCAATCGTCTGTTCGCTAACATTACTTATATCATTACATAGGTGGAAATCCCGTGTTTTGATCGCGATCAAATCTAGTTTTTTTTTTTTTTCTTATTTCCACAAATCTTGTTAGCAGGATATCTCACTAACGGACTAAGGTACGACGCTCAACTTTGGACACGTTATGAACGTACATAAGATCTTGAAATGTACGTTCGATTTTTTACAAAAATGTTCAAGGTCAAGGTCACAGACGTAAAAACTATTTTTTTCGAACGAACTTTAAACAGTCATAACTTCATAATCGTACGTTGGATAACGTGTACGTTTCGTTATTCAGATAGATCGCGATATTGAACGTTTTTTTTCGCACTTTATGTTATCAGAGATTATGTCTAGGTCATGAGTTCTCTAGAGGGTCAAATGAGGTCAAACAAAGGTCAAATATGAACTTAACCATAGAAATGTTTCGAAGGGCGCATATGAAAGAGCATGTTCTCAGGTACATAAAATGACCAATTTCAAAGTCATATGATTCAAAATGGCGGAGATATTGAACATCAAAAATCGAAATTTTAGTTTATATTTGTCCCTGCGCGAGACGTTTCAGCGCTTTTAAACCTGTATGTACAGTGTTGATTTTTTCAAACCTATGTTGTATGAACACTTGTCTTTAAAAGTTATGGATTTTAAAGGGGTTCTATAAAAAAAAATGGCGGCAATATAGCTCTCCAAATATGGCAATTTGTTCCATTTCCTTATTTTTCACCGTAATTTGTGAGCTCGTAGCGCCTTTATCATTTAATGTAGGGTGTTGATTTTTTGTAAATGTAGACTTTAACATATTATCTGTATCGGGTTTCAATTTGAAAGACAAAACACTGAAAATGGCAGAAATATAGCCCTCCGAATATGGCGTTTCGTTCATTTTTTAACGTAAATTTTACCGTTATTTATGAAATTTCAAAGAAAATTGTTTTGAATTGGATGTGAAAGAGCATGCTCTAAGACACATAAAATGACCAATTTCAAGGTCATATGATTCAAAATGGCGGAGATATAGGACATCAAAAATCGAAATTTTTGTTTTTTATTTGTCTTTGCGCGAGACGTTTGAGCGCCTTTAAACCTGTATGTACAGTCTTGTTTTTTCGTACCTGTGTTGTATGAAATTTTGTCTTCAAGGCTTATGAATTTCAAAGGGTTATATAAAAAGTGGCGGAAATATAGCTCTCTGAATATGGCGATTTGTTTCTTTTTCTTATTTTTTCCGTCATTTGTGAGCTTGTAGGGCCTTAATCATTTAATGTAGGGTGTTGTTTTTTCGTAAATATAGACATTGGCACATTCTCTGTACAGAGTATTAATTTCAAAGTAATGTATTTAAAAATGGCGGAAATATAGCCCTCTGAATATGGCATTTCGTTCACTTTTTAACGTAAATTTTACCGTAATTTATGAAATTTTTGAAATTTCAAAGAAAATTGTTTTCAATTGGATGCGAAAGAGCATGCTCTAAGACACATAAAATGACCAATTTCAAGGTCATATGATTCAAAATGGCGGAGATATAGGACATCAAAATCGAAATTTTAGTTTATATTTGTCCTTGCGGCACGCGTTTCAGCGCCTTTAAACCTGTATGTACAATGTTCATTTTTCATACCTATGTTGTATAAACTTTTGTCTTCAAACGTTATGGATCTTAAAGGGGTTATATAGAAAAATGGCGGAAATATAGCTCTCCAAATATGGCAATTTGTTCCATTTCCTTATTTTTTTCCGTAATTTCTGAGCTCGTAGCGCCTTTATCATTTATTGTAAGGTGTTGATTGTTTGTAAATATAGACATTTACACATTCTCTGTACAGAGTTTTACTTTCAAAGTAATTAATTTGAAAATGGCGGAAATATAGCCCTCTGAATATGGCATTTCGTTCACCTTTTAACGTAATTTTTACCGTAATTTATGAAATTTTAAAGAGAAATGTTTTGAATTGGATGTTAAAGAGCATGATCTCAGACACAGAAAGTGACTAATTTCAACGTCATGTGATTCAAAATGAAAACAGAAAACATTTTTAATTTTGATATTCATAAGAAGCCAGCCAATCAGCGGCCGGGTTAAAATTCTGTCCTGGGCTCAATCTTGTATACACACGGGCCGTTTCGAAGGTATTTTTACATTTAGTTTTGAATACTTTTCGGGATGTTTTAAGTGCTACATGTACACGTATATATGAACAATGTACACGTGTTTGCGTAAATACACGTACATGTGTAACTACACCGCATACATGGGAGGCCGTCCTTACGTGACCCTAGCTGTTAATAGGACGTACATTTGAACAAACAAACAACAAAAGTAATGCACAAACCCAATAACTGACAGGTTTAAAACCTTTTATGTGTGTGGCAGAGCCGTCACCTGTGACACAGGATGTTCAAACACAACCGGTGCTATTTTGGGAAAATACCCGGCCGTTTTGAGATCACAGAACCAAATAAATTCTCATAGAGGACCGTGTTAACGTTTGCTACGTATTCAGGTTAAATGAAGTTATCAAAATTCTTTACAAATTTTAAATCTACATGTATTGCCCGACCCACATATTAACCATTAACTGATGTACCCTGAATATATCCAATCAGCAGGCTCCGATATATTCACCTCTCTATGAAATCTTCTGCCCAAAGGGGGATTCCCCTAAATCTGTTTTTCGGTTGGACCAGACTACTTTCGTAAGAAACGCTTTCTGATTAATATTGAGTGAGATCGTCCGTTCGTTCAAGCAATCGTCTGTTCGCTAACATTACTTATATCATTACATAGGTGGAAATCCCGTGTTTTGATCGCGATCAAATCTAGTTTTTCTTTTTTTTTTCTTATTTCCACAAATCTTGTTAGCAGGATATCTCACTAACGGACTAAGGTACGACGCTCAACTTTGGACACGTTATGAACGTACATAAGATCTTGAAATGTACGTTCGATTTTTTACAAAAATGTTCAAGGTCAAGGTCACAGACGTAAAAACTATTTTTTCGAACGAACTTTAAACAGTCATAACTTCATAATCGTACGTTGGATAACGTGTACGTTTCGTTATTCAGATAGATCGCGATATTGAACGTTTTTTTTCGCACTTTATGTTATCAGAGATTATGTCTAGGTCATGAGTTCGCTAGAGGGTCAAATGAGGTCAAACAAAGGTCAAATATGAACTTAACCATAGAAATGTTTCGAAGGGCGCATATGAAAGAGCATGTTCTCAGGTACATAAAATGACCAATTTCAAAGTCATATGATTCAAAATGGCGGAGATATTGACATCAAAAATCGAAATTTTAGTTTATATTTGTCCCTGCGCGAGACGTTTCAGCGCTTTTAAACCTGTATGTACAGTGTTGATTTTTCAAACCTATGTTGTATGAACACTTGTCTTTAAAAGTTATGGATTTTAAAGGGGTTCTATAAAAAAATGGCGGAAATATAGCTCTCCAAATATGGCAATTTGTTCCATTTCCTTATTTTTCACCGTAATTTGTGAGCTCGTAGCGCCTTTATCATTTAATGTAGGGTGTTGATTTTTTGTAAATGTAGACTTTAACATATTATCTGTATCGGGTTTCAATTTGAAAGACAAAACACTGAAAATGGCAGAAATATAGCCCTCCGAATATGGCGTTTCGTTCATTTTTTTAACGTAAATTTTACCGTTATTCATGAAATTTCAAAGAAAATTGTTTTGAATTGGATGTGAAAGAGCATGCTCTAAGACACATAAAATGACCAATTTCAAGGTCATATGATTCAAAATGGCGGAGATATAGGACATCAAAAATCGAAATTTTAGTTTTTTTTATTTGTCTTTGCGCGAGACGTTTGAGCGCCTTTAAACCTGTATGTACAGTCTTGTTTTTTCGTACCTGTGTTGTATGAAATTTTGTCTTCAAGGCTTATGAATTTCAAAGGGTAATATAAAAAGTGGCGGAAATATAGCTCTCTGAACATGGCGATTTGTTTCTTTTTCTTATTTTTTTGCCGTCATTTGTGAGCTTGTAGGGCCTTAATCATTTAATGTAGGGTGTTGTTTTTTTCGTAAATATAGACATTGGCACATTCTCTGTACAGAGTATTAATTTCAAAGTAATGTATTTAAAAATGGCGGAAATATAGCCCTCTGAATATGGCATTTCGTTCACTTTTTAACGTAAATTTTACCGTAATTTATGAAATTTTTGAAATTTCAAAGAAAATTGTTTTGAATTGGATGTGAAAGAGCATGCTCTAAGACACATAAAATGACCAATTTCAAGGTCATATGATTCAAAATGGCGGAGATATAGGACATCAAAATCGAAATTTTAGTTTATATTTGTCCTTGCGGCACGCGTTTCAGCGCCTTTAAACCTGTATGTACAATGTTCATTTTTCATACCTATGTTGTATAAACTTTTGTCTTCAAAAGTTATGGATCTTAAAGGGGTTATATAGAAAAATGGCGGAAATATAGCTCTCCAAATATGGCAATTTGTTTCATTTCCTTATTTTTTTTCCCGTAATTTCTGAGCTCGTAGCGCCTTTATCATTTATTGTAAGGTGTTGATTGTTTGTAAATATAGACATTGGCACATTCTCTGTACAGAGTTTTAATTTCAAAGTAATTAATTTGAAAATGGCGGAAATATAGCCCTCTGAATATGGCATTTCGTTCACCTTTTAACGTAAATTTTACCGTAATTTATGAAATTTCAAAGAGAAATGTTTTGAATTGGATGTTAAAGAGCATGATCTCAGACACAGAAAATGACTAATTTCAACGTCATGTGATTCAAAATGAAAACAGAAAACATTTTTAATTTTGATATTCATAAGAAGCCAGCCAATCAGCGGCCGGGTTAAAATTCTGTCCTGGGCTCAATCTTGTATACACACGGGCCGTTTCGAAGGTATTTTTACATTTAGTTTTGAATACTTTTCGGGATGTTTTAAGTGCTACATGTACACGTATATATGAACAATGTACACGTGTTTGCGTAAATACACGTACATGTGTAGCTACACCGCATACATGGGAGGCCGTCCTTACGTGACCCTAGCTGTTAATAGGACGTACATTTGAACAAACAAACAACAAAAGAAATGAACAAACGCAATAATTGACAGGTTTAAAAACCTTTTATGTGTGTGGCAGAGCCGTCACCTGTGACACAGGATGTTCAAACACAACCGGTGCTATTTTGGGAAAATACCCGGCCGTTTTGAGATCACAGAACCAAATAAATTCTCATAGAGGACCGTGTTAACGTTTGCTACGTATTCAGGTTAAATGAAGTTATCAAAATTCTTTACAAATTTTAAATCTACATGTATTGCCCGACCCACATATTAACCATTAACTGATGTACCCTGAATATATCCAATCAGCAGGCTCCGATATATTCACCTCTCTATGAAATCTTCTGCCCAAAGGGGGATTCCCCTAAATCTGTTTTTCGGTTGGACCAGACTACTTTCGTAAGAAACGCTTTCTGATTAATATTGAGTGAGATCGTCCGTTCGTTCAAGCAATCGTCTGTTCGCTAACATTACTTATATCATTACATAGGTGGAAATCCCGTGTTTTGATCGCGATCAAATCTAGTTTTTCTTTTTTTTTTTTTCTTATTTCCACAAATCTTGTTAGCAGGATATCTCACTAACGGACTAAGGTACGACGCTCAACTTTGGACACGTTATGAACGTACATAAGATCTTGAAATGTACGTTCGATTTTTTACAAAAATGTTCAAGGTCAAGGTCACAGACGTAAAAACTATTTTTTTCGAACGAACTTTAAACAGTCATAACTTCATAATCGTAATCGTATCATAATTGGATAACGTGTACGTTTCGTTATTCAGATAGATCGCGATATTGAACGTTTTTTCGCACTATATGTTATCAGAGATTATGTCTAGGTCATGAGTTCGCTAGAGGGTCAAATGAGGTCAAACAAAGGTCAAATATGAACTTTACCATTGAAATGTTTCGAAGGACGCATATGAAAGAGCATGTTCTCAGGTACATACAATGACCAATATCAAAGTCATATGATTCAAAATGGCGGAGATATTGAACATCAAAAATCGAAATTTTAGTTTATATTTGTCCCTGCGCGAGACGTTTCAGCGCTTTTAAACCTGTATGTACAGTGTTGATTTTTCAAACCTATGTTGTATGAACACTTGTCTTTAAAAGTTATGGATTTCAAAGGGGTTCCATAAAAAAAATTGGCGGATATATAGCTCTCCAAATATGGCAATTTGTTCCATTTCCTTATTTTTCATCGTAATTTGTGAGCTCGTAGCGCCTTTATCATTTAATGTAGGGTGTTGATTTTTTGAAAATGTAGACTTTAACATATTATCTGTATCGGGTTTCAATTTGAAAGACAAAACACTGAAAATGGCAGAAATATAGCCCTTCGAATATGGCGTTTCGTTCATTTTTTAACGTAAATTTTACCGTTATTTATGAAATTTCAAAGAAAAATGTTTTGAATTGGATGTGAAAGAGCATGCTCTACGATACATAAAATGACCAATTTCAAGATCATATGATTCAAAATGGCGGAGATATAGGACATCAAAAATCGAAATTTTAGTTTTTATTTGTCCTTGCGCGCGACGTTTGAGCGCCTTTAAACCTGTATGTACAGTCTTTGTTTTTTGGTACCTGTGTTGTATGAAATTTTGTCTTCAAGGCTTATGAATTTCAAAGGGTAATATAAAAAATGGCGGAAATATAGCTCTCTGAACATGGCGATTTGTTTCTTTTTCTTATTTTTTTGCCGTCATTTGTGAGCTTGTAGGGCCTTAATCATTTAATGTAGGGTGTTGTTTTTTTCGTAAATATAGACATTGGCACATTCTCTGTACAGAGTATTAATTTCAAAGTAATGTATTTAAAAATGGCGGAAATATAGCCCTCTGAATATGGCATTTCGTTCACTTTTTAACGTAAATTTTACCGTAATTTATGAAATTTTTGAAATTTCAAAGAAAATTGTTTTGAATTGGATGTGAAAGAGCATGCTCTAAGACACATAAAATGACCAATTTCAAGGTCATGTGATTCAAAATGGCGGAGATATAGGACATCAAAATCGAAATTTTAGTTTATATTTGTCCTTGCGGCACGCGTTTCAGCGCCTTTAAACCTGTATGTACAATGTTCATTTTTCATACCTATGTTGTATAAACTTTTGTCTTCAAAAGTTATGGATCTTAAAGGGGTTATATAGAAAAATGGCGGATATATAGCTCTCCAAATATGGCAATTTGTTTTATTTCCTTATTTTTTTTCGTAATTTCTGAGCTCGTAGCGCCTTTATCATTTATTGTAAGGTGTTGATTGTTTGTCAATATAGACATTGGCACATTCTCTGTACAGAGTTTTAATTTCAAAGTAATTAATTTGAAATATAGCCCTCTGAATATGGCATTTCGTTCACCTTTTAACGTAAATTTTACCGTAATTTATGAAATTTCAAAGAGAAATGTTTTGAATTGGATGTTAAAGAGCATGATCTCAGACACAGAAAATGACTAATTTCAACGTCATGTGATTCAAAATGAAAACAGAAAACATTTTTAATTTTGATATTCATAATTAGCCAGCCAATCAGCGGCCGGGTTAAAATTCTGTCCTGGGCTCAATCTTGTATACACACGGGCCGTTTCGAAGGTATTTTTTACATTTAGTTTTGAATACTTTTCGGGATGTTTTAAGTGTTACATGTACACGTATATATGAACAATGTACACGTGTTTGCGTAAATACACGTACATGTGTAGCTACACCGCATACATGGGAGGCCGTCCTTACGTGACCCTAGCTGTTAATAGGACGTACATTTGAACAAACAAACAACAAAAGAAATGAACAAACGCAATAATTGACAGGTTTAAAAACCTTTCATGTGTGTGGAAAAGCCGTCACCTGTGACACCGAATGTTCAATCACAACCGGTACTATTTTGAGAAACTACCCGGCCGTTTTGAGATCACAGAACCAAATAAATTCCCATAGAGGACCGTGTTAACGTTTGCTACTATTCAGGTTAAATGAAGTTATCAAAATTCTTTACAAATTTTACATCTACATGTATTGTCCGACCCACACATAAACCATTAACTGGTGTACCCTGAATATATCCAATCAGCAGGCTCCTATATATTCACCTCTCTATGAAATCTTCTGCCCAAAGGGGGATTCCCCTAAATCTGTTTTTCGGTTGGACCAGACTACTTTCGTAAGAAACGCTTTCTGATTAATATTGAGTGAGATCGTCCGTTCGTTCAAGCAATCGTCTGTTTGCTAACATTACTTTATCATTACATAGGTGGAAATCCCGTGTTTTGATCGCGATCAAATCTAGTTTTTAATGTTTTTGTCGGCCTTAAAAATGCATACTTGGTCTGGCTTTTCATGATCATCATCGCGAGTGCCTGACAACAGAACCATGCATGGGTTCTAAATCATGGCTTAACAGCTCATAAACTAACAATTATGCTGCCATTGAGCCAGATGCCGTTTGAATATGTGTATCTTGTAATAGATCTGTATTGTTTGATAATTAACTGTTATGAACCATACATTAATGCAGGTCGTTTCGGTACTTTGTAGGACTGTACAATGTAAGCTTAACGTTACATGTTGTTTCGTTACAAAGTCGTTTCGGTACCCTTAAGTGCAAATGCCGAAACGACTTTCAGAAGTTACCGACTTTATTTTGAAGTACCGAAACTACTCGGTGCCGAAACCTCTGTACATGGATGCCATCATGATACGATGACACCTGTACATGTTTGGTCATCAGCAGTTTACGTCTGCTGTCTGAAAATAGCACCAAGCATGACGTTAATGATTTGTGTTTAGGCCTATACCATGATTAGATCAGAAGGAAAGTGACACAATGTGACAGTGGGAAGGGATAGCACTTAACAGTAAACTGAATATTATACAACTAAAGAAAACAAGCCATAAAATCTGGAAAACAATGTACTGTCACTTAGTTTGATAATGGATATAATCAACATCAACATTATCAGAAACATTTGTATGCACTGCAGTTTTACATGACACATAATAATTGCTTAAGTTATTGTACAGACTGGTGGGTGGGGTGGGGGAGGTGGTGGGGAGGGTCAATAATGTTAACAATGAAGATTAATTACGTCAACTGTGACGTTGTATGATTGACACGTTGAATCCATGCCTGATTTCGACATTTTTACATATAAACAGAATTGAAATTAATCAAATTTTTTTACCCAGGGCTAATGCCCTGATTATTCTCTTAAGGATTTGAGTTGGGCTAGCGCTGTCTGATATTTATAATTTGAAGACTGCATTCATAAATCAAATAGAATTGAATTAATATGAATGAATGTTATTGACAGTGTTAGGACATTTAATTAATATTCCTTGACAACATTTTTGTAAATATTGACAAAAATAATTATGTTACTGCAGAAGCACAGGGACCTGGCACGAAAATTTTAACCAACAGTACACGTATATAGTATACTATAATGTATATATGTATACTGTTAGTTCCAAAATATCGTGCCATGTCCCTGTGTGCAGAAGTATCTATGTGGAAAACAACAGACATGGTTTTGACAATTAGGCCATAACGTATGTATGTGTTGATAGAGCATAGAAACATAGAACAACCCCCCAACCCCTCTCCTTGCCCCGTTCCCCAGGTGGGGGGGGGGGGGGGGGGGGGGGGGCAAACATGTCTTTTTGCCCGCCCATTTTCTGAAATGTTCTAAAAATGCACATTTGAAAGAAAAAAGGGGTCGTCCTGCACATTTTTCGTTCTTGATTTTACTAAAACGTTCAAGCATGTACATGTAATTTTCAAACCTTTAATAATAAAAATTCAATACACATGAACTAGACTCAAAATGTCCATCAAGGAATTCGACTATTTTAAAAAATGTCTTTAAAAGATGCTGCACCGCTGACAAATGGTATTTTTTCACTATCAAAAACAGGAGCAGACGATTTAGTATTTTTCTTCAGTTACAAAAGTTACTTACTTTACTACATTTACATTTACATATATACATGTATTCCTGTACAATGTACACATGTTACATGTTGAATTTTAATGCATGGCAAACAGTCACTATATAAAGTTAAACAAAAGCTTTCAAGCTAAAAGTGATGTATACAGACACAGACCCCCTCCTCTCAAACACATAAAAAAGCCCAACACAAAACACAAATTCCATATATTTATGATCAATAAACACAATTAACTACTGAAGAAAATTTTATTTTCTTTGAGAGTATTTCTTACATAGATATGTTTTTTTCACACCTTTTTCATTTAGGCTTTCCTCCATCATTATGTCTGACACATCCTTCAATGACACTGCATGGTTCAAATATAAGTCAAAACCAAATCAAAACCTTGAATATTTTAAAAAATTGATCATGATTTGCCATTTAAAATGTTGAAAACTGACTTTGAAAGGGCATGCACAAATATACTGCTTTATTATTCTTTATTACTTTTGATAAAATGGGATTAGGGAATGAGCAAGTCCATGTGTAGACATGCATCATGTACATACAGTGTAACTGGCACACATGTACATAGGATGCACATATACATAAATGTGCACCCTATCATGTATAGTGTGTGTTAGGAGGGGGCTGATTTTTCAGAAATGAAATCAACATGTCTCTTCTCTTGTTATACCATGTTTATAGCGCCTCACTTAATGGTATGATAATATAATTATTGTTATTAATATTCATGTAATATTGATTTTTGATGTATGACTTTTAAATTATAATAAAGCCGCATTTATATTTTTTATCCGAGCGTGGTGGTGGTGGAGATGGGCCAGGTTGCTTCATTAAAAGACCAATGGTCTGGACATACCCATTACCCGATGCTACAAGCAAGATAAAGTTGGACAGTTATTCGTTATTCGTTATTCGTTATTCGAATAACGAATAACTGTCTAACTTTACTTCTGGCCGGGTAAAGTAAAGTTAGACAGTAATTCGTTAATCAAGTGTCACCTGTTTTGACGGATGCAGCGAAATTATATATAATCATTATTTTTTTTTGTTTAATTCTTTGGAATAACTGTAATCTTTCGGAGGTTTTCACGTACATATCTACAGCACACATCTTTATAAGCCATCTGAGAGCTTTACTGTCGATTATAATTTATTTTACTGATACCATATCTTCAATTGCGCTCATATTTATTTACCTTATATCTGCGATGCATCAGAGGTGAAAATTAAGAATTTAACACTTAAATAATTCATTTGAAGCATATAACTAACTCGGGGAACGAGCCCTGAGCTTCAGCTCGGAAACGGGATCTTCGGGTCAAATAACACATATTACATACATTATCAGCCGTATACGGTCCCACGCAAGTGGGAAGACGTGCTTGTGCACGACTTTTGAAGGTGGCTGCCATCTCAGTGGTTCCCATGGAACATTCCGTAGCAATCTAATTAGGATTGAAATAGGAACGAACCTTCAGCACTCTGGGCGAGAGTGGATCCCTTACCAAAAACCCCATCTTATATACATTATCAGCCGTATACGGTCCCAGGCAGTGGGAAGACGTGCTTGTGCACGACTTTTGAAGGTGGCTGCCATCTCAGTGGTTCCCATGGAACATTCCGTAGCAATCTAATTAGGATTGAAATAGGAACGAACCTTCAGCACTCTGGGCGAGAGTGGATCCCTTACCAAAAACCCCATCTTATATACATTATCAGCCGTATACGGTCCCAGGCAGTGGGAAGACGTGCTTGTGCACGACTTTTGAAGGTGGCTGCCATCTCAGTGGTTCCCATGGAACATTCCATAGCAATCTAATTAGGATTGAAATAGGAACGAACCTTCAGCACTCTGGGCGAGAGTGGATCCCTTACCAAAAACCCCATCTTATATACATTATCAGCCGTATACGGTCCCAGGCAGTGGGAAGACGTGCTTGTGCACGACTTTTGAAGGTGGCTGCCATCTCAGTGGTTCCCATGGAACATTCCGTAGCAATCTAATTAGGATTGAAATAGGAACGAACCTTCAGCACTCTGGGCGAGAGTGGATCCCTTACCAAAAACCCCATCTTATATACATTATCAGCCGTATACGGTCCCAGGCAGTGGGAAGACGTGCTTGTGCACGACTTTTGAAGGTGGCTGCCATCTCAGTGGTTCCCATGGAACATTCCGTAGCAATCTAATTAGGATTGAAATAGGAACGAACCTTCAGCACTCTGGGCGAGAGTGGATCCCTTACCAAAAACCCCATCTTATATACATTATCAGCCGTATACGGTCCCAGGCAGTGGGAAGACGTGCTTGTGCACGACTTTTGAAGGTGGCTGCCATCTCAGTGGTTCCCATGGAACATTCCATAGCAATCTAATTAGGATTGAAATAGGAACGAACCTTCAGCACTCTGGGCGAGAGTGGATCCCTTACCAAAAACCCAATCTGATTATATACATTATCAGCCGTATACGGTCCCAGGCAGTGGGAAGACAGTGTTGCTAGGTTTATATTCAGTGTGGTCAGGTTATAATAAGAACTGTAACCGAAAACTCAGTGTGTTACATTATATTCAGTTTGAAGACCGATAACTCAAGTGTAAGTTTAAATTCAGCGTGTCAGATTATTTTCAGTGTAAAAATCGTAAACTCGTAGTGTAAGATTAAATACAGCGTGTCAGATTCTTTTCAATGTAAAATTCGTAAACTAGGAATGTAAGATTATATTCAGCGTGTCAGATAAAAAAAATTGGTTAACTCAGAGTGTAAGATTGAATTCTGCGTGTCAGATTATTTTCAGTGTAAAAATCGTAAACTCGGAGAGCAAGATTAAATTTAAGCGTTCAGATTATATTCAGTGCAAAAATCGTAAACTCAGAGTGAAAGATTAGATTCAGCTTGTCAGAGCTTGTCAGATACGGGAGAAGGCTAATATAGGGATTGCCTGTTGCCCAATTCCGACTGTAATATTACAATAACAATATTCTGAAATGAAATGAAATGTTAGGTTATATTCTGTGCGAAAATAATAAAATCATATTTTTGTAAAATTTTCGTAACCCCATTTCAGCAAGCCTTTGTGCTATAATTCCATTACCAAACAGCTCACTGCCGTTGTCCTCGTGACGTCATATCCGGCTATTCGCCAAATTAGATGTCGACGTACAGGTAAAAAAATCGAATACTTCGTAGGGCGGTATCTCGGTACTGAAGTGGCCGGTTTTGATGCGGTTTTCAACATTCTTGTTAGATCAAACAGAATAACGTAACAAAATATAATTTCCGTTCCGTGATAACGTTGTGTCTGTTTTTAAATCATTTATGTGTAAAATTGTATATTTTCATGCAATTTTCATATACATGGTGAAACAGATTCATTAAAGAAACAAAAACCTGTGACATAGGCAGAAACATCCGATGAAAGATTATGCATTTGAATGAACCGCCACAGAACAAAGTCATGCTCAAATTATTCGGGTTATATCGGAAACCCTCCAGTTAGCACTACGTGACCTGCTGAATCCCATCATTTAATATATTGGAGTAGATCGGAACAGCTTAATGCTAAGTTGAATGGTATATGAGAGAAAGCAAAATATATACTAAATTATCGTAAAACCAATTAACGTATTCTAATTTACAAAAGTCGGTAAAATAAGAAAAAAAATGAATATGTAAAACACAATAAAATGTTTTTTCGATGGCAAATCGAGAGCTGGTCATAGACTATACAACTTAAGTTGTAAAATAAATTCAGTAGGTTTATTGTTAATATTTGCAACGTGTACAACATATTAAAGATTTGCATACAGGTGTAAAACTCGCATAGTCCTCCACCAATGACCACCACCTTTGATCGATTTGAATGAAACTAAGCACATGCAGCGTTCGAAATTAACGCCTGTCCGTCTGCCCGTGACCGACAACTTTACAATCGGGCAAACATTTTTTGTCCATGTAGCTGGTCTTTTGACCAGCAACCTAATTGTGAAAAGGTTGAAGATCAATCTGTACAAAACAAATGTCCGGAATATTCTGGTTTTCAGTCAACTTTGTTGATACTAATATGCGAATATATTATGTAAGTAAAACTATTACTTTGCTAGTACATTTTTGTAATTATGTAACAAAATTTCTTTCATACCCCGATGAAGTTAAAAAATAGTGATATCAAATGCTTAAATAATTTGTTTTCATACTAAATCCGAGATTGATTTAGAAAAAAAATACGTCATTGGAAAAAAGATTAAATCGTATGTTTAAACATATTTTATGTTATCAAATAGTCTGAAAAATCAAATATAAGCATTAATTAAACTATTTTTTAACTTCGTCGGGGTATGAAATAAAACTGAAGAGAGTGATGCAAACAGTTACGAGACGCGCTATATACATGTGCAGTATGTAATGTTTTCCCTTTATAGTATCGTTTTTATGCAATAACTTCTGGTTGATATAAATTGAAGTACAAAATGATATAATTATAAGTAATATGATTTTTATAATTTTCCATCTGCGTGTAATAAATTCAGAAAAAATCCTGGATAGCACTTGAAAGAACTTGCTTAACAAATAATTATTCCAATGGATGTCTATATAATAGCTAGAATTTTCGTAAAAGTTGACTATAATGAATTCATAATTATATAATCAAATTAATGTTAAATGACATTTTCTTATATAATGTAGGACATAATAGGCCTAGTGTGTCCAGCGTACGCGTTGTGGACAAAAATCCCTCCCGAAAAATATTAAATTTTGACGCTTTAAATCAACACGGTCAAAGGGCATTTTATGTGTGTGTATGTTGTGTGTGTGCGCGAGAGAGTCACATCCCTTTGATGTTATATAAGTCCTATCTGGTCCAAGTGCGGTCACCTTGACAGCGGGGGGGGGGGGGTGGGGGGGGGGGGGGGTAACCGATTGTTTTCTGGGCGACTTCGAATTCGGCGATGGCTTGGTATAGTCCATTACGTAATCACCTTGGTGACGGTGGATGTGTCCTGCCCCGATTTAGGCTGTTAGTGTGTCGTAGTTCAATGGTCCGCAATGTCCAGTCTTGACCCAGATACTAACATGTACATGTACATATGTTGTATATATGTTTCTGCTACTTGTATCAAATGGATGACATGCGAGTTAATTAGCCTTAACATTCTATTATGCTTTGATATATTAGCAATATATTTTATATAATTATCAAATTAGACACAAAATGTCGTGAAATTGGTCCACAATTTGAAGCTATACATGTAGTTCTCCCTATACATTCTGTGTATTTTTTACATTTTTTTTTCTTAGATTTTTCTTGATCTCATCTAGCCGCGGATTTTAATCAAATTTGGCATACTTGTAGAAAATTATCTACACTTTCAGGTAATAATATTTCCATAATTTTCTTTTATGAACTTTTAGAGAAAATCTTATTTCAATACCACCCAAAACTTTTTCGTTGCCATTTTGGTAAGAACAAAGACGGAAATGACGTCATAAGTTTAAGTGGTGCACACAAAAAAAAAATCATACATATCTGAAAACGTCAATCGTTGCAAAACTGAAGCAAATAAATAATCTTAATATGAACCTGATTGGCCGTGGTCAGTGTCTACCTAATTATAAGAAAATTATTTTAATTACAAGTTTAATCAAAAGGTTCCTGAGAGGCGGGGCCAAAGAGTCAAATTAAAATTCAGATTAAGAAATTATTAAAAAGATCTTATCATTACTATATATCAATACATAGGTGGAAATCCCATTTTTTTGATCGCGATCAAATCTAGTTATTATTATTGTTATTCTTATGAGCTAACCGATATTTACATAATATATAATTCATTTTTCGCAATTTTCAGTCATGTAGACATGACGTACATAGCAATTATTTTACATGATGAATAATTTGCGTGCCGCTGTGCTTGGACTGAGGTGACAAATATTACATTTCACGGTCCCGGAATAGCAGTTGGGTCGTTTTTATCTTGTACACACGTTCCTTCCACATATTCATAATTCTAAATATAACTGTCGAAGACAGATATATCTGGATCAAAATTATCGATGAAAAGTTACATAATACATATGTATAAGACCACGATCGAGTTCATTGTGGGTAGCGATAGGCCTAGGACGTCTCCTTACAGGCGGTATATGGAATTTTCAAATTATTATTTGCCTAGATGAAATAAATGATTTGTTTTAATGTCCAGGAGACAGGAGTCATCTCGTCTTTCCGTGTCTGACAACACCAAAATAAAACTAACAGGCCTATTCAAGGATACGTCCTTGGCCTACTGTAAGATACTGACCGTGTACATATCCGATGTAAAATCCTCAGATATATAATTATTTACTTTGTAGTAGTAGCTACATGTACATGTAGCCCTCGCCAGATTTTGTGAATAGTTTGAATAGGCATGTTTGCATGATATATATAAAAAAAAAAAAAAAAAAAAATTTGCCGCCGGTGGTGAGAATCGAAAGATCAGAAGATCTGCACGTTAACACTAAGCCAGATTTCTGGGTTTTTTTATATACAGTGTTTTTTTTATATAAGAAGCAGATAACATTGTTATTTTAATCACCTATCTTTAATAGCAAATATTTGATGATGTATGATTTAGTATTTCCTAATAGGAAAAAAATGTAAATGTAATGTGCATGTAGCAGTTGTTTCAGCATGAAGAAAAGTGAAAAAATGATAATAACACATTGATCACAAATCACAAATTTTTGTTGTTGTTCTTACCTGGTATAAATATAATATCTTTATTTCATTTAGCAAATAGGCTAAAAAGCCTTTGTGCAAAACAAAATACAAACATGACGTATACGATAATCTCTGTTTGTTATGATTAATTTGATTGATGGGGCTTAACGTCCTTGTTCCGGTTATAACCGAGCCTAGGACACCTTTGTTTGTTATTTTATTGATTTTTTTTTTCCTGAAATGCTCGAACGTCGGTGAGGACATGTACACCCCCTAAGAGGAATGAGTGACAAAGCACAGGCTCGTGTTACGTTGATACGGAGAAAATGAGTTTTTTATTTTATACCATGGAATATCAAAGTTATATGCAATGAGAAATTGTACAATACTATCTTTTTTAGATTATATCGTTCGATCGAGTCTACTGCGTATGCATCGTAAAATTCTACTAAGTTGCATGAAAAATCACGATAACTGCAGGTACAGGTAGGCCTATACAATGCAAAGCCGATGTCGGGAACAGATCCGATTTGATGCATTCAACTCCAATATAAAAAAAATGAATGCTATTGCCGAAACTTTTTGGACTAAAGATAGTTCATGTGAATGTTTAAGTCTAGGCCTACTGTTTCTTTTTTGTCAAAAGTGACGTTTAAATAATGAAATGTTTCAAGATAAAGTAACACTATTATTCTAAACTATGTTAAGCTGTATATGAGTGCAAATTGCCACCATTATCATTAATCTCGATATTAGTGCTGAAAATATCTGGTTTATTGATATTGTTCCGCTACTTTTGTTGAGTTTGAATTCCGCAAATTCGAAGGGCGTCAGAACGCTTGTTTTCAACCGGAATTAAACACCGTAGTGATAAAGACCTTCCAAGTGAAATTTTTGCATCGGGGGAACAGGGACATAAAAAGTTGATTTTCTCAAAAAGTAAGAAAATAAAATACATTAATTTTGCTGGAACGCTAAAAAAATCATTCTAATTTCGGAACAGTTGGAATAATGAAGATACCTCTACCAGTATTTTTATTATTATTAGTATATATTATGTAAGTTAATTATTAATACAATACACAACCATATATACTTTATATACTTTTTTCACATTACGTTTTTTAATATACCAGTTCGTGCGATCATTGAACACATCTTTAGACAGTCAGTGCCATCGCTCATAGGAAATTAATGAGTACACAAATCGGCAAAATTGACCATATTGGCGTGCGAGCGCCGAAGGCGCGATTATTTAGGTATTTTGGGGTCCGGGGGGACGTTTTAGGAAATGCACGCCGCAGCGGAAACTTACGTAAAATGTTTAGAACATTTCAGTCGGAGAGTTGGGGCAAAAAGACATTTGCACCCCCCTATCCCCCGCTTCCTACGGCCCTGATATACATGTTGTATCTGCGTATAAACTGGGGCCGTTATGGCCGTTTTAAAACCGTACTCCGTCTAAATTGGTTTTGTGGTTAGTGAGGCACAATGAAAAAAATACAGGTAAGTTTATAAGTTGATAGCTATCGACACAGAAATATCAGCGGAATTTAAAGGACATCATCTCCATTTTATTGTATGACATTTAGGGAGGCATTGGAAAAGATGTTTCCATGCACTGATATTGTATTTTTAATGATGTAAAATTACTCATAACATATTCAGTGGGTTTATCGTTGATATTTTCTACATGTACAACATGATAAAGATTTATATAGCCAGGTATAAAACTTACTCATAAACCCCGCCGCCAATCATCATCATTGTATCACCATTACCACTATTGAACAGTAGTCGAGCTTTATAATTTTACTGCAATATAAAAATATAGGGTCATGGGCCTCTTGGTATTTTTAGTCTGACATCGGTTTGTGATCACATATTATGACCTACTTAACCTCCATTGTTTTACTTCCTTTACCAAGCCACCTAATTCCTGAATTCTGTGACTGCTCTGTGTAGAATACACAACTTGTGCATAGAATAATCAGCTCCACCTAATATATTTTACCTTACTCTTTGAATGTATGTTTTATATATAAATGCAATCTATGTTCACTGGTTATTCATGCATCTAAATTACATAATCTCTGTTGATTAAATACACATTGGACATCCGATACATTTCTTTACAGATGCTCCACGTTGACAAATGACATTTTTTGCTATCAAAAACAGGGGCAAGTCGGATAAAGAGTGTTTTTATTCAGTTACAAAAAGTTACTTATTTTATACCATTACAATTGGTAATCAACCAGTGAAAAGATTGAGCTTCTAATTATTACCTCAACATGAAAAATATCAAAAATAATTAATTGCACCCCGAAAAAAAGACGTCGGTTTTCAATATAAATTACAAAAGTAAAAACGAAATTATTTCAGATATATTTTCCAAAATTAACCATTCCAATATGAGAATTATTTGTAGCATATCTTTATAAATCTAAGGTCAAGGATCTGTAAAATGTTTATACAAAATAAAATGTAGTAAAAAGTTTGCTGATTATTATAAATTAAATTCTTAAGTTTAACGATGCCGCCGTAAACCTATTGCATAATTATCATTATATTATGGACTCTATAGAGAGGAGTAGAGAGACTGAGAGAGAGAGAGAGAGAGAGAGAGAGAGACTAGAGAGAGAGAGAGAGAGAGAGAGAGCAGAGAGAGAGAGAGAGAGAGAGAGAGAGAGACTAGACAGACAGACAGACAGAGAGATGAATTAAAATTTAATATTCAATTAAATGATATATAATCTAATTGTCTGTCTGTAGTTTTGCAAAGCTGCATTTTCATATATTTCATGCAAAAATACACTTTGACAGTAAATGTTAACACGATCATGTACCAAAACATATGGAAATACATGTAGATGAAAAAAAACTTCACTGAACTTGAGATTTTACCAGGATAAGAGTAGTTTACTATTACATAGAAAAATGATAAATAATTCAAATAACCATGAGGCCTATTACAGGAAACTATGACTATAGAAATGAAATGTCTGGGGAGACATTTTGCTTATAATATGGGTATTTATTATGTTTTATTTTCTGAATGTATGCAAATTAATTCTTATCACATGCATCAAGCTTTTCAGTACTTTCAGTACTTTGATATTTTTTTCACAATAAAACCCTTTTTATTCTTCATTTCTTACACTTTTAAGCATAAATCATTTCCTTACGTCCTTGTTTCTTTCATTTTCCGTTTGTTTGTTTTTGCCACTAAAATAATCTTTTGCTTAAATTGCATTTACAATGATATTAACATACTCAATATAACTCATACATTGACGTGCGAAAACTAACGCCCACACACTAATTAATGTGTACACGTAAACAGACACACACATAAACTGATGCACACACATTTAGATTGAACCTTTTCAATGAGTTACACGTTTACTCTTTTAAACAAAGAAAGCATTTATCGAATTTACACCCTAGATTAAAGTAGGATATTTTCTCCTCAAATAAAAACTTCATATACTAGCGCTAACAGTAACTTCATGGAATGTTTTACTGAAGATCCATATTTAAAAATAAGCAAAGTTTAGGATACTGTTATCCGGATTGGAACTATGTATCCGGATGTGTCATCGTTAATAGAATAATTAAACCACTAATATAAATCACAAGTACACCGTCGACGACTTTTCTACTATATACGTCAATAACACAATGATTAAAAATTATAACTTGTTGGATATACATCAGTAAATACTTTGGTATTGATTACTTTAAAAAGGACTGTATTTACAAGGTAGTAGAGAAGTTCAACATAGAAGTTCAACATAACGTTTGGGTCCCAGCATTTCAAATAAAAGTAAAAAGTCAATATCAAATGACATCCGTTTGCATGTATGGGTATAGAAATAATCAAAGTGCTGAAAGTGCTACAGTCCTAAAGCTTGATTTTATGAGTTGAATGGCTTCAAAATTTTTGCGATGATGTGAGAATTGTATTATGTCATAGCATGTAGTAATAAGTAAACTGCAAAATATTGCTATATATACGTATACGGCTGATAATGTATACAAGATGTGTTTTTTGTCTGGGTACCCTCTCTAAAGGCTCATTCCCGTTTCAATACTTATCAGATTGCTATAGGAATGGTTCATGGGAACCACTGAGATGACAGCCACCTTAAAAAAGTCTTGCACATCTTCCAACTGACTTGGACCATATACGACTTTTAACTTAAAAAAAAGATGTGTTATTTGACCAGGAGTTACAGTTTCCGACCTAGAGCTCAAGGCTCGTTCCGCTATCAATCCTAATAGGATTTCTTTAGGAATGTTCCATGGGGAACCACTGAGATGGATGCACCAGCCACCTTCAAAAGTCGTGCACGAGCACGTTCATCCACTGCCTGGGACCGTATACGGCTGATAATGTATAGTAAATAAGATGAGGTTTTGGGTTGGGAGTATCCACTCTCCAACCCAGTGCTGAAGGTTTCAATTCCTGTTTTCAATCCTAATTAGATTCCTATGGAATATTTCCATGGGAACCACTGAGATGGCAGCCACCTTCAAAAGTCGTGCACGAGCACGTCTTTTCCCACTGCCTGGGACCGTATACGGCTGATAATGTATATATAAGATGGGGTTTTTTGGTAAGGGATCCACTCTCCCCCAGAGTGCTGAAGGTTCGTTCATACTTCAATCCTAATTAGATTGCTATGGAATGTTCCCATTGGGAACCACTGAGATGGCAGCCACCTTTAAAAGTCGTGCACGAGCACGTCTTCCCACTGCCTGGGGACCGTATACGGCTGATAATGTATATAAGATGGGGTTTTTGGTAAGGAATCCACTCTCCCCCAGAGTGCTGAAGGTTCGTTCCTATTTCAATCCTAATTAGATTGCTATGGAATGTTCCATGGGAACCACTGAGATGGCAGCCACCTTCAAAAGTCGTGCACAAGCACGTCTTCCCACTGCCTGGGACCGTATACGGCTGATAATGTATATAAGATGGGGTTTTTTGGTAAGGGATTGCACTCTCCCCCAGAGTGCTGAAGGTTTGTTCCTATTTCAATCCTAATTAGATTGCTATGGAATGTTCCATGGGAACCACTGAGATGGCAGCCACCTTCAAAAGTCGTGCACAAGCACGTCTTCCCCACTGCCTGGGACCGTATACGGCTGATAATGTATATAAGATGGGGTTTTTGGTAAGGGATCCACTCTCCCCCAGAGTGCTGAAGGTTCGTTCCTATTTCAATCCTAATTAGATTGCTATGGAATGTTCCATGGGAACCACTGAGATGGCAGCCACCTTCAAAAGTCGTGCACAAGCACGTCTTCCCACTGCCTGGGACCGTATAGAGGCTGATAATGTATATAAGATGGGGTTTTTGGTAAGGGATCCACTCTCCCCCAGAGTGCTGAAGGTTCGTTCCTATTTCAATCCTAAGGTAGATTGCTATGGAATGTTCCATGGGAACCACTGAGATGGCAGCCACCTTCAAAAGTCGTGCACAAGCACGTCTTCCCACTGCCTGGGACCGTATACGGCTGATAATGTATATAAGATGGGGTTTTTGGTAAGGGATCCACTCTCCCCCCAGAGTGCTGAAGGTTCGTTCCTATTTCAATCCTAATTAGATTGCTATGGAATGTTCCATGGGAACCACTGAGATGGCAGCCACCTTCAAAAGTCGTGCACAAGCACGTCTTCCCACTGCTGGGACCGTATACGGCTGATAATGTATATAAGATGGGGTTTTTGGTAAGGGATCCACTCTCCCCAGAGTGCTGAAGGTTCGTTCCTATTTCAATCCTAATTAGATTGCTATGGAATGTTCCATGGGAACCACATGAGATGGCAGCCACCTTCAAAAGTCGTGCACGAGCACGTCTATTCCCACTGCCTGGGACCGTATACGGCTGATAATGTATGGTAATATGTGTTATTTTTTGACCCGAAGATCCCGTTTCCGAGCTGAAGCTCAGGGCTCGTTCCCCGAGATTAGTTATACAAATGAATTATTTAAGTGTTAAATTCTTAATTTTCACCACTGATGCATCGCAGATATAAGGTAAATAAATATGAGCGCAACTGAAGATATGGTATCAGTAAAATAAATTATAATCGACAGTAAAAACTCTCAGATGGATAAAGATGTGTGCTGTAGATATGTACGTGTAAACGTTTGGGGAAAAAAAAAAAAAAAAAAAAAAAAACTCCAAAAGATTACAGTTATTCCAAAGAATTAACACAAAAAAAATGATTATATATAATTTTGCTGCATCCGTCAAAACAGGTGACACTTGAATAACGAATAAACTGTCTAACTTTACTTTACAACGGCCAGAAGTAAAGTTAGACAGTTATTCGTTATTCGAATAACGAATAACGAATAACTGTCCAACTTTATCTTGCTATGTTTACGGGTCTGTCTATATTATTAATGAACATTATGTACGCGCGCTGATCATTATTCAGTAAGTATAATATTCAGTGATCTTTTTCCCACATGTTTTGTTTTCTCTTTGTGCCCCACTAAGGTTGGAACATTATGCCCGATTTTATATTTTAATTTTAGTATGAAACTAATGCTTGAAAATAGTACTGGTAACGAAATCCCATCTCCCTCAGTATTCAGCACGACGGTCTGCAAATAGGCCAAACTTTCTATGAAGACTAGCCTGTCAGTTGCAATAAGTATTAGTCAATGCATGATATTGACGATGATCGAACGTTGGTATGATACGACACTACGATAATAACTACAACCCTGCTTAATACGAAGTACTTCGACGATCCGGGCACCGAATTCCCTACTAATATACTACTGTTTTAACAATAACTCGAATAATACTCGAAATTCTTCGAGAAAACTCAGAAAATTTAGCTTCGATACGAAGTAAATTTTATGTAGTAACCAACTGACAATAAAATCCTAACAAAGAATGGTTCGGTATAATACGAAGTGAATTTTTTCTTTATATAAAGATTTATATTGCTAACGAACGGATGAATTTTTGAACGGCGAGTCAGCAAGTTCTTAGGTGTTTACTGTATTATTAACGAGATATATAGTTATGACTTTATAGACGATAATTGCTAGTCGGAAATAATCACGGGCGTTAATGTATTATATATAGATTACGTGTTCAAATTGTACAGTGACCCATATACTGGCAGGTTATAAAAGTTGTTTGTAGTCAGATAGCATACCAATTGCAACACCAGTTGTCTATACGTTTTATCCACGCTCTGTATGGACTTGATTAACACTATGATTAACCGACAGCTGCAGTGGGGTACAAGGAGGAGCTGGGCAGAAGGGTGAACTACAACCGACGAAGAGGGGGATAACCTAGCTATATTAACAGATATAATATGCGCAGATTAATCACGTCCGCATCTCATTGATCCGCTCACATTACTTCCACATTTAAACTCACGAGCAAACTCATTCTATAAAAAGTATCAAAACATCTTTTTATCTAGATTAATTACAGATCAATGAAATGAAATTTTTATGAAATTCAATTTACGATTACTCCGGATTTCAAACTTAGTATAATGAAGCTTTGAATAAGCAGGATCTGATTTCTTGATGTATATAACAGAAATTCTTCTCAAAGGAACAGAGATACATTTTGGAACAGACGATCTGCTTACTCTATTGACAATACACTTTAGAAATGGCAAGTGTGGTTCAATGGTTCTGTCGTATGGCAATCATAGTTATCATTCTCAATATGAAATCAAATTCGAAATCTGTTTAATATTATTGGAAATCTTCGTAGCTATACTCAAATCGATATCGAAAATTGGTAAGGATGATGCAATGCAGAACATCTTATGAATTTTGAGCTGTGCTTGTTGGCTTTTTATCAACCACAATGTTGTAATTAATAACACTTGACAAAATAAAATCCGATGTTTCTTTTCACTCCATTTAGCATATACAGAAGCATTTTGATTGGTTCCAAATTTCAACTTTTGTCCATAGCATTAAAACTGACCTCTCAATCATACCATATAATTCGATTGGTGTTCATTGCGCGACTGCTAAGAAAACACATTAAGTTACACAAAGAGAGCGTTCTCGTAATTAGCTGCTTTAAAGTTCGGGGTCTGCGATGGCCGAGTGGTTCAAATGTAACGACGTATTACCACAAGCTCTCAATCTCTGTGTCGCAAGTTCGAATTCCAGGCACTGACCGCAGGTCCTTTAGTGACACTGGATGTTAATAGAACGCTCAGCTAAACAAGCCAAACCTAACTGTATCGCAGTTTACTTATAGTACTCTAAAACGTTGTGTGCTATTAACCAGAAATACATTACGTACAATGGCACTATCGCTAACATAAACCTCCTCCACCTCTTCCCGTGAGCACCACTCGGTACTTTCGAAGACCAACTTAGCTGCAGCACTCCTACGGACTCTGTTCAATGGTCGCAGAAACGTGTTTGCTGATGCTTTTGCTAGGAAAATATTGGCTGCAAAGAGGTAAAGAAGGCGACTTAAAGCAGTCTTCTGAACATCGCAATCCAGCATAACGCATGCAAAACCTCAATTTAGGCTTTACGTCAGCTCGTGAGTAAGTAAATGTTATTTCGAATATTATATCTGATATACTGAATCTTCAAATTGACCTTCAAATAGGTAGAATATAATTGCATTTTCTTCGATATATCATGGAATGAAGTACCAAAGTTACTTTTTCTTTTCAAACAAATTCGCCGTCAAAATTGGGATGAATTACACAGAAACTATCGATGAAAATGCGGATTTTAGCCCGTTTAACTCAAAAATTTCTCCCTTAAATGAAATTTTGCACAACCATCTACTATCGCAATAGATAGACTATGCATGGATTTGTTTAAGTCCAAACTTTCACTACATTTGATACGTCAATTTCCTTATTACCCAAATGATGGTTATAACCTGGTTGATAGCTAAAAGTTGTTGTGTTTACATTTCATTCAGAAAGAACGATAACTCTAGTTATCGTACCTTGCATATCTTCATTTCATACTAAACATCTTATTCCAAGCTGGCACGGTAAATTGACAAATATAAGCAAATATTCAAATATTTGGCATCACAACCTTGAACAAACTTAAACAATACTTTCAAATTGGTAATTTCTTTCCTTTCTTTATGCATATTTTCCTTGCGCGTCATCAATGGTGATTTCAGGATATTGTTCTTCGTGCATTGTACCTTCCCAGACCCACGATATTCCATCAATAATATTAGGCAGTCCAAAGTAATCCAAACGCACGTCATAAACATTATTCTCCACCTCTCGAAGAGTGTTTGCAAGCATCAAACGAAGACAAGATATGTTGTTTTCATATTATTGCAAAACCAAATCAAAATCGCTGATACGTTTTGATATCAAATAAACTATAGGTAAACAGTTATCCCGATGAATAATTGACCATCTTGATATCTGCATGCATGTTTAATCTATTGTTGTATTTTTTTTATTACCACAGGAACATATTTATAGCTCAAAAAGTCATGCTTTGATTTGCACTTACAGCTATTTTAAGTGGCGAATGAGCATCACGATTAGCGTTTAGTATTGACACATTTAGTCGATCCTTAAATCGAGATTACTATTATAGTCTACAGTACTTGAACACAATCCATTAGTATTGTAAATAGTGGAGTAAGAACAGATTTCTAAGTAAGGATGTTGACAAGTATTGCTATTTAATGTATTTTGAAAAATAATTTTAAAAAATTACAAAAACCCAAACCTTGTGTATTGAGTTTATGAAAATCATTAGTAGTGTAGATAATGTCGTCAGTCCACTTCAACTGAACAGTGTACGAATTAAAAGGTATTTAAATAAAACAGACCACCGCTCTTGAACAACTGTAGCATTACACATGTACAGGACTCATCCAGTCCATCCAATTCCTCCTCGTCTGGTCTATAACGAGCCTGTCACCATTAGTGAGGAGTGTGTATATGCTGTAAACGTTCTTTTGTCTCATCGATTATTCTGAATCGTGAACAAAAGTCATTTTAATTTTACTTCGTTATTTAGTTGACAATGCAAGTTAAAAAGTATGCATTTGAGAATAAAAAAGATAAACTATCTTTTTTTTTTTCAAAATTCGTTTCTGAGTCATTCTACTTCTAGAAATATCTAACTAAAAACAGTAAACAAGTAAACACACAGAACTTTCTGGAAATAGATCATTCTAGATCTCTACTTATAATCAACATGTTTACAAACATATTTGTTTATACGATGATAATATTCTAGAAAGTTCTATAACCTAAATTAATTATGTGAAATTTATAGGATGTATTGATAATATAGCTATAGGAGTTATCTCCCCTATCTAATAACTGCACGTATTTAGTGTAATACATAACATCAGTCATTCCATTGCGTTTTTAGGGAAATGCATTCGTCTTCCTTTTTTCCCCTTTTTCTTGTTTTTATTACTCATTCCTTTAATTGTCTCTCACATATTCATTATTTACAGACATTTAACAAATCTCCAATTGTGACTCTATATGAGAGTGTTCAAAAGTGCTGTCATAAAAATACTCAACAAAACATTCGCGATGTTTAGTGGTAAAACGTGGTTTTACCTTCTTTTGGTCTCACAACTCCGGAAGTTCACAGGAACTAAGATTTTACCCCCGGCTGGAGTTTTGAAGAATAACTACACATTTGTGGTACATAAAGTAGTATTTTGCACCCAGATACAATATTAACTAGTTAAGAGTCATTCTGTAAGCTTATGTAGCAACATGATTATCATTGAAGTCAATTGCGATAAAAATAAAAAATAAAATACTGTGATTTGCATTTTATCATTTAGTAAATGATATTCGCCACTAATTTGTTCAATGTCCCAAGTGGTGTTGTAGTAAATGCCGATCTTTCAATACTTCAATACTTTTATATATTTTTTTAAATTTCATTTTTTTTTATTTCTCCATGCCTGAGAAATATATTTTCTTTTTTGTCTTTATTATCCAAAGTGTATTTCAAGCATACACATGTATCGCATATAAAACTGCAATATACAACATCAGCAGGGACCTTCTAGGGACATTTACCTTCGCGAAATAGGTGTAATTTCTCAATATTCCTTTCCTTTGCATCTCTTCTTGGTAATCAACCGACAATATTTGGTGGATCATGACCTAACTTGAATACATCGTAGAAAAACGTGGAACGTAAGTAATAATGCCACAATGTTACGTTTTACATCAAAACGTAATAAAATACATCAAAACTTCACTCTTCACCATCACACACTCGAACAAGTAAACTCAAGCACATATTTAGGACCGACACTACAAAACAAAAACCGTAAACGGGTATATACCATTGTATTATAAAATCGATTCATCACATGCAACACATGTATAAACGAACACGCATACAAACCACTAGTTAGACCCAAACTGGAATACTTCTTTTCAATATGGAACCCCCACAACACAAACCAAATTTAACGTACAGATAGAAAAAAACGTAGAGCATCAAGATAAGTAAAAAACAAATATTACGACACCAGTTCTGTTACAAACATGATCTACCAACTCAGCTGGCCAACATTACAGACGAGACGGCTACACACAAGATTAATACATAAAAATACAGTATACTAGTTCTATTTGAATAATGAAAAGGCCATTATCGTAACAAAACTGGTCAAGGATGTCAATTTCCAAAACAATCAGAGTAGCAGTTGTCAATGTGAGATACAATGGTACAAAGTTATGAATATCACAATGACTTTATTGATGAAAAAAACATATGACAACATAGATATTTTCAAAATTAAATAAAAAACCACAAATATTAATAGTATCATTTTTTTGGAGTAGGGGTGGAGGAGAGTTGAGAAATGGGTGCTACCGTATATTTATAGCTTAAGAATGAACAGTACTCTATCAAATGTTAACAATCACGATATCGATATCCTCTATAGGTCTGTGTCAGATAAATCTGTCATAATAATATACTATTTTATCACATACCTGTTGAATCTTGTTATAGTTATACAAGCAAATTTCAGACTTTGAAATACATTGTTTTGTATTGCACATGTACAATACGGAATGTTGCACTCACCTACTAGCAGGAACTACTTTTTAGGGGAATTCCCTTGTATTGCATTGGTTTATTTTTTGAAAAAAAATTGCTACTGTAGTCTAGTTAAAAAATTGTAAATTTTATTTTTGTACTTTATTTAAAATATAAATTAATAAAAATAATGTTGTGGACATTGAATAGTTCTGAGTAGAATTTAAATTTGAAATATTAAAAAGGAGGATGTTGGCAGTGAATAAGAACAAACTGCTTACACCTTAAGCTTGTTATCAGAGCCGCTGTTGGTTTTGTTTATAATGACATTTGTTGGGGATTTCGACATTTTACATGATTTACTGATGGGTCCAGAGACAGATGATGAATCAAGCATTCCTCGAGTTGAAGGTAACGAAACATCGAAGTCTGGAAATGAAATTGGTTCATCATCCTCTACCATTGCGTCGTGAACTCCCCCTCCTCCTGACCTCACCCCCGATATCCATGGTAATGTTTTATCTGAATTAGACGACGCCGATGACCTTATTCCATCCTATATTTACACTTGCGGTGTCTCAGATATGAGAAATTATATCCTGAGTAAAAGAAATGAAAACACTGTTAAGAAAACTGAGAGGTGCATTAAAAGATTCAAAGACTGGATCCAGGCTCCTCCTAGGTCCGACCCCAGGCATGTTCTTCAGATTCTGCCATTTAAACTAGATACATACATTGGTGGATTTTTGCTGTCCCTTCAGAAGAATGATGGTTCTAATTATAAGCCTTATACTCTTACCAGCTTTCACAGGGGTATTGACCGCTATCTGAGAGAAAATGGTTATAGTTTCAACATTTCAACCTCAGATTTATTTGCCACGAGTCGTCAGGTACTTTCGGAGTAAAGAGCTAAAACAGAAAGGACTCATTTATTGCGCGGACGTATATATTCACTCGTGCGCTCTGCGCACTCATGGATATATTCGTCAGCACAATAAACTCGTGCTCTCTAATTCGTTAGAAAAACACAAGTGTGTGGACTTGCATATATATCTGTATAGCGCCTTATCAATTTCAAAGAAATGATTGTTCATTTCATATGATATTTTATTAAACAAGTCTTAGAAGTTTTTATATTTGATAGCCTTGTCAAGTTTCAAGTTTTTTTCATATACTGTTGATCATATAACTACAGCAACTTACTTTAATATACTATGGTAATTGTATATTTTAATTATGCGAAGGTTTTTTTTGTGTTGATTTCTCCTGTTATTACATTTGTAGATTGTATATATAAAAATATGTTATAATGTATATTTATCGCGATAATACAATGATAAGGTTTATATACGCTAATCGTTAAATTTGACACTCACGAATATACATGTATCAAATTTCACAGTTAGTTATTCCTATTGTAACATGAGTGTTCTTATTGATTTTATGGGAATAGCCAAGTCATATTACCACAACCTTTGAGTTTGCAAGTTCGAATTTTATGTGGGGCTGTTGCCAGGTACTGACCGCTGGTCGGTGGTTTTTCTCCCAGTACTCCGGTTATTTTCAATCTAACCCGCTATGTGCTTTAATAACTGTTACCTAGGACGTTAACATAAATAAATACGCATACCAAAATCAAGTATCACGACTAGATACAGACTCATGACTATTCTCCTTTAATCAGAGAATGACCATCATTCAAAAACATAATCCAATTTTCTTTGGAACCATGTCATCACTCCAGAAAAGAAGAATTCTGTTTTGTGTACGAATATTCTCTTGTGGTGTTTTCAGTAACTATTTGTATGATTTCCATTAAAACCGCGGCGTGTGGTGTTCTTTCCCTACAGACGTGTGGTAGACAGTTTCGGCCTGACTTGGACCTTCGTCACTTCGTTCTGGAAGAATTGCCAAACGTTTACAAGATCCAGACCAAAAACGATTAGTAACGCAAAGGTCAACATCAGAGCTCCAAGTACACCTATGTATTGGGAAGACGGTCTTTTGTCTTCGACGGAAATTTTCTTTCTGATGAAACCTGAGAATAAAACAACATGTATCTTATCAACTGTGCATCAATTGGCTATTCCTACAATAAATAAAACTACTTTTTATGTATCGCAAATATATTTCAGCTTTTTTTTTTATTTCCCCAAGTTGTATTATTTTAAGCTGTGTGTTATTTATTGTATAATAATTTTCAATAAAGATTAATTAATGAACTTGAATGGGGTTTTCTTTTATAATTGTTAAAAGAGTTTAGAGTAATTATGAGAAAAAAAAGATAATATGTAGTAATATTACACAAGGGAAGTTACATGATATCAGACGGACAGCGTGATAAAAACGATATCATAACGTTTGGATATGGCTTGAATTTACTTACTTGACAATGTCGATACATCCACGCTAAGTTCCTTCTTTATTAGCTTTACTAATTCGGCTAACTCTTCCGCACTGATGTTCTTAGGCATACTGACTCGCGAGGCCGGACAGCGGCAGGGGCGCCGAAGAGCAGCTGTATTAGAAAAATACTTTTATAATTCTACCACATTAAATTATGACACTTTTTTCTTCTTTGGTTTTCAATTTACTTTTTTCCATTTCTTTACGAAACTAATCCATTTATCGGTCTATGCTAACTTTGCGCAATGTTGGATATGTTCTTAATTATGTAATGTAATATATGTATATGATACTATACTATGATTGTTTGTATGTTTATTTGCACTAAAACCTGCCTTCTCTTCCTTCTACTCAAACCAATGTATCTATATTTTGATTGTGACGACATATTGGATGGGAACGTTCATATGAACTGGAATGATGACTTTTCGAACGAATTATTCCAATGGCGCACTTCTACTAAAAACTCACAGCGCGGTATGTGACAGCGTTCAGAATCCAAGCGCCGATCTGGACATCTGTCGCCTCCATTGCCCGGGGCCGGGTTAGTACATGTCCGACATCTTGTTCTTGAGACCATGTTGTTGACTATAGCACACGAGCTCCAGTCTTTCCATGGTGCCCAGCCTCCGTGAACTAAGTAAACAATTACTATGTCACGATTTATAGCAGCGATTTATTTAATTAAAACATTTGAAGATTAAATAAAATCCAAATTAAGATATGTTTTCGCATATAACTCTCAAAGCTTTTTTGTTAAAACATTTTCACAAAATACTTTATTTCAAGCAGCCTATGGTTCATCTGGATGTTAAATTGAACCCGCGATCAATATACAACATGTATCACATGACTAAAATCAAACAATGATGAAAACACGAAAACGATTTAGTGGTAAATATTGCCAATATTGAAATCTTGATAGCATTGTTTGAAATTGATTATTTTAGAAAGTAGAAGTGGTCTTATTACGTTAGTGGCTTTGATAGTGGTCGCTAGGGCGTGCTTTAGTGTTGTTACCAGTATTTTGGTTGCCTTTTTTGTAAACAATAATAATAACTGGTCTGTCACAGCGCTCAATATTACGGTCATCATATTGTAAAATGCAAAAAGGTATACATAATGTATCATATGGAGGCGTGGAATAAGTCCAGTTTATGTACATGTTGTACCTTCCCTGGTGCGCTAGCATTATGATGACCTCAGTCATCCCTCCATCATTTACAGGAATGCTGTGATCGTAAGGCATAAAATATAAAACCTTCATTTTCTAAATATAGTGAGTTTTCTGTGTTCAAACATTAAATAAATATCGATTACATACAATGACATTCATTTTTAAAGTGTTTGTTTTACACAAAATACTATTAATAAACATCAACAATTATTGTTAGTGCCAGATTACCTGGGCATGCGTCCAGCGTACAGCTTGTGGAACTCTGATTATTTCCTGCACAGTCTAGGCCTCCATTGCTGGGTTCAGGGTTGTCACATGTTCTATTCCTGAGCTTGGTGCCAGTAGCACAGGTAACAGAACATGCCCCCCATTCTTCCCAGGTACCCCAAACACCATCAACTATTTGTAACAAATAAATATATATAGTTTACTATAGTTAAAGTGAATAGTCGGGCAAAGAAAACCAGTCTAAATGCGTTCATTGGCTTTCCAAATGTTCTCACATATTAGAACGACGGTCAAGTTCTGCTTACGTTTCCCAGTTCTGACCATTGAAATAACCATTTGAAAGCGAGGCTTCTCGGAATTATAACCACGGACTATAGTCAGTCGGGAGGACGTTTTAGGATTACCTCTCGGATCACATCTCATACCGAGTGTGTTCCGAATATATATAGTTCCGAGTGTGTAGACGACCGCCATTTTTCCGACCCATCACTTTTCGCTTCGTGCACATAGAACTAGGAATAGTAAGAGAGAACCGTCTGATAGCTGATCACTTCATGGGAAACAGGTGGGTATATATGTAGGCCTTATATAATGTCATGAAATTCATAAGAATAATCGATTACGATATAAAAATAGGCATAGGAAAAGTTCTGATATGTCAAGACCTTGGGCTACATGTTATGTTAACAGTGAAGATTCATGTCGCTGTTTTGCCGTCTGGAACCTCCAAATATTCGCCAGATGCTAATCAGTACCAATACAAGGGTTTCAAGATATCAAAACAATTCTTACCTAGTATGTAAAATTATCTAAAATAAGATTTACAGAGATGGACCTTTAATTAGTCAAATCATCCAGTGATTGTGTCCAATGTGACAAGATATTTTGACATGATCATGATCTTTTTGTTGTCACAATTGATAAGTTCTGCATTGTTTATATTAGCCCGAGATACTCTGGCCCTGACACCAGACTTAGACATTATTGACAGATACATTGTAGATGTCTAGGGCCAGAGCGCGTAGGGCCATCGGGAGCGCAGTAGTACTCGTCTAAAACCTGGAATAATCGTTACCAGCACAGTAGTTATTTTTTTCCGACATTTCCCTCGTCCGTTTGGTATCGGACTAAGAATCGCCAGGTCCAACAACAGTTTCATCACGCTCCTAGTGTCAACACAGTAGTTTTCTTTTCCTACGCAACTTTAAATTTCCCTCGTCGTTGTCGCCATTTTAATGTCTAAATGCATATCACCTTTAATTTTCTTGACGGATTGCTATTTTGGTAAAGATATAATATTCATTTGTTGAATAGACTAACGTATTTAAAAGTGCTTCTCGGTGGTCAGTCTGTATAATCATAGAGATGACCTGGCCCGATACCAAACGGTGTCGGCTTATTCCAGATTTTTTCGAGTACTACTGCGCTCTGGCCCTACGCCAGACATCTATCTGTCATATGTCTAAGTCTGGTGTCGGGGCCAGAGTATCTCAGGCTATGTTTAATTAAGTATATTTTCTACGACATTTGATATAAGGGTGGCTGGCTACATATATACAGCCTGGCGATCAGTCAATCACTGAAGGGTGAAGGACTAATCACACTTAGTAAAAAATTGCAAATTACACAGGGGCAGATGATGACAACTTGTTTATTAGTCTATACATGATAGGTGCACACGCATATATGATGAACAACTACAAACAAAAAAATTGTCATATGGAAATGTTCCTGTCAAAACGTTAGTATTGTGCACATCCCCCATTGAATATGATATTTGGCGATTTCTCACCACATGTTTAAAGTCAATAATAATTTCAACAAGCAATTTTACTAGCTCACAGGGCCAAGGGGGAACATGGTGGACATTGCAAAATAGAGAGGGCATCAGAATACTGTCTGTTCACAGAATAGAAACATATTTTTTCTAGCATAACTGCAGTAATCAAGTTTTGTATCATTATTGCAGCAAATGTGAAGCGCAAAAGGTCATATGTGCAGAGATCAATCATCAAGTCAGTGTTGGATTAGAAAGCTTGTAATCCATGTAAATATCCAGTTTTCGGTACGAAATTACAAAATTCTGTGAAAGCTACGTTCTAAAGTTGGTGAAAAATGTTCTGATGTGATGAATCAAAGCTTTTACATGGGCATTCAAATTATGCAACTTAATACAACCTTTTTCGCTCTCTCTCTCACCTAGTATGTATTTATGTGATGAAATTAAATGATGTGTTCCATTGTGCTTCAGGTTGTTTTTTTTTTTTCTAGGGAAAAATTTATATTACCTCTGAACTGATGACAGAGATGACTGACAAGAAGGTCAAAAGAAATTGTAAAGGTCTGAAAGGGCCAGAGCGCAGTAGTACATCGAAACTGGAAAAGAACACCGGTTGGTCAAAAGGTTCTTTCAGACTACTTACAAAAGATTACCACCAAAAATTATATGAATCAAAGAAAATAAAATGTAAGGTCCTAGCCATTAGTTTAAGGTCAGCATGTTATAGTAAAGGTCAACAAGTAAATGTGTAAAGTAAACTCGGTTGTGTAAGGTAAAGGTCAAAGTGTAGGATTGTAAGTAATATGGTTCAAAGTGAAGGGGAAGGGTAAAGGTCAAAGTGTGCGATCAAACGGTGTCGGACAGAGTTAGGTAAAGGTCAAAGTATGTATCTAAGTAAAAGGTCAAAGTCTGGTGTCCAGAGTAAAGGCTAGAAGTAAAAGTGAAAACATTTGTAAAGGATGTGGGACAGAGACAAAGGCAATTGTAAAGGTAAAGTAAAAGTGAGAAAAGTAATTGTCAAAAGGTCAAAAGTAGTATTGTGAATTCAATAACATAAAGGTCAAAGTCAATTTGTAAGGAAAGCTAAAGGTGAAAGGTGAATTGCAAAACAAAGTATAGAGGGACAATAAAGGTAAGAATAGGTGTATTTTTTTAGATAACAGTAAAGGTCAAAGTGTAACAAGTAAAGGTAGCAAAATGTGAAGTAAGGTAAAGTGTCAAAGTGTAGGAAAAGCTTGTAAGGTAAAAGGTCAAAGTTCCCCAAGGTGAATAGCTAGTTTTTGTTGTAGGAGAATAGAAGGTCAAAGTAAGTGTAGGCAAAGTCAAATGTAAATGCAACTAAAACCTTAGGGCTCTCTCTCTCAAAGGTGTATTTATAGGTGATGAAATTAATGTGTAAAGGCTTAGGGAGAAATAAACCTCTGAAATGGCAGAGATGACTGAAGAAGAAGGTCAAAAAGAACTGGAAGGTCATGAAAGTATCACTAGAAAAAAGTGGTGCCAAAGTGTCTATATGAATCAAAGAAAATATAAATAAGGTAAAGGTCAAAGTATAGGGGACAGCAAGGTAAATGTCAAAGTACAGGGGGACAGTAAGGTAAAGGTCAAAGTGTAGGAAAGCATAAGGTAAAGGTCAAAGTGTAGGGGGACAGTTAGGTAAAGGTCAAAGTGTAGGAAAAATAAAGTAATGTCAAAGTAAAGGGGAAAGGAAGGCCAATGTCAAAGGATAGGGGACAGTAAGGTAAAGGTCAAAGTGTAGGAGACAGTAAGGTAAAGGTCAAAGTGTAGGAGACTAGTAAGGTAAAGGTCAAAGTGTAGATGGGACTAAAGGTAAAGGTCAAAGTGTAGGAGGGGACAGAAGGTAAAGGTCAAAGTGTAGGGGACAGTAAGGTAAAGGTCAAAGTGTAGGAAAGCAGGTAAAAGGTCAAAGTTTAGGGGACAAAGGTAAAGGTAAACAAAGTGTAGGGGTAAGGTAAAGGTCAAAGGTAGGGACAGTAAGGTAAAGGTCAAAGTGTAGGGGACTAGTAAGGTAAAGGTCAAAGTAGGAGACAAGAAAGGTAAGGTAAAAAGGAAAAGTAAGGTAAAGGTCAAAGTGTAGGTAGGAAAGTAAAGGTCAAAGGTCAAAGTGTAACAAAGGACAAAGTGTAGGGGACAGGTAAAAAGGTCAAAGTGTAGGGGACAGTAAGGTAAAGGTCAAAGTGTAGGAAAAGTGTAAGGTAAAGGTCAAAGTGTAGGGGACAGTAAGGTAAAGGTCAAAGTGTAGGGTTTAAGGTAAAGTAAAGGTCAAAGTCAAAGTAAAGGGAAAGTCAAAGTAAGGTAAAGGTCAAAGTCAAAAGTAAAGGGGACAGTAAGGTAAAGGTCAAAGGATAGGAGACAGTAAGGTAAAGGTGAAAGTAAAGGAGACTAGAAAGTAAAGGTCAAAGTGTAGGATACTAGAAAGTAAAGGTCAAAGTATAGGAGACTAGAAGGTAAAGTTCAAAGTGTAGGGGACAGTAAGGTAAAGGTCAAAGTGTAGGAAAGCATAAGGAAAAGGTCAAAGTATAGGGGACAGTAAGGTAAAGGTCAAAGTACATGGGACATTAAGGTAAAGGTCAAAGTTTCGGAAAGGGTAAGGTAAATGTCAAAGGGTAGGGGACAGTAAGGTAAAGGTCAAAGTGTCAGAAAGGGTAAGGTAAATGTCAAAGGGTAGGGGACAGTAAGGTAAAGGTCAAAGTGTAGGGCAATGTACAGTAAAGGTCAGAGTGTAGGAGACTAGAAAATAAAAGTTTGAAGTGAAGGAGAATAGAAGGTAAAGGTCAAAGTGTAGGAAAGCATATTGTAAAGGTCAAAGTGTAGGAAAGCGTAAGGTAATGACAAAGTGTAGGGGACAGTTAGGTAAATGTCAAAGTGTAGGGGAATGTTAGGTAAATGTCAAAGTGTAGGAAAGCATAAGGTAAAGGTCAGAAGTTAGGGGACAGTAAGTAAAAAGTCAAAGTGTAGGAACGCTTAAGGTAAAGGTCAAAGTGTAGGGGACAGTAAGGTAAAGGCCAAAGTACATGGGACAGTAAGGTAAACGTCAAAGTACATGGGACAGTAAGGTAAAGGTCAAAGTGTAGGAAAGCATAAGGCAATGACAAAGTGTAGGGGACAGGAAGGTAAAGGTCAAATTGAAAGAAAGCGTAAAGTAATGTCAAAGTAAAGAGGAAAGGAAGGTCAATGTCAAAGGATAGGAGACAGAAAGGGAAAGGTCAAAGTGTAGGAGACCAGAAAGTAAAGGTCAAAGTGTAGGGAATGTAAGGTAAAGGCAAAAATAAAGTTGACAGTAAAGATAAAGGTCCAAAGTAATAGGGGACATTAAATGTACAGGCAAAGACAGTGGACAGTAAGGTCAAAGGGTCATAGTGCAGAACGCACAAGGTAAAAGGTCAAGTGTATGGGACAATTAGGTAAAGGTCAAAGTAAGGAAAGTGAAAAGTAATGTCAAAGTAAAGGGAAAGGAAAGTCAATGTCAAAGGATAGGGACAGAAAGGAAAATTCAAAGTGTAAGTACATAAGGTAAAGGTCAAAGTGTAGGGGACAAATAGGTAAAGGGTCAAAGTGAAGGAGACTAGAAAATAAAGTTACAAAGCGTACAAGACAAGAAGGAAAAAAGTCAATGTGTAGGTGGACACAGAAAATAAAGGACAAAAGTTATAACAAGACTAGAAGGTAAAGGTCAAAGTGTAGAGACACTAGAAAGGAAAAGGTCAAAAGTATAGGTGACTAGAATGGAAAAGGTCCATTTTAAAGGTGACTAGTAGGGTAAATGTCAAAGTGTAGGGGACTAGACAGGTAAAGGTCAAACGCGTAGGGAGACAGTAAGGTAAATGTGCAAAGTGTAGGGTGACAAGTAAGGTAAGGTCATAAGTTAAGGAGAGCATAAGGTAATGACAATGTGTAGGGGACAATCAGGTTAAAAGTGTACAAGACTAGGAAGTGTAAAGGTCAGAGTGTACGAAGGCTACAGAAGGTAATCAGGTCGCAAAGTTGTGCAGGGGAACTAGAAGGTAAAGGTCAAAGTGTAAGGGGACTAGAAGGTTGTAGTTAAGTGTAAGGAGACTAGAAAGTAAAGAGTCAACGGTGTACAAGTCAAGAAGGTAAAGGTAAATGTGTAGAGGACAAGAAAGGTTAAGTGTCAAAGCGTAGGGGAACTAGAAGCTATAGGTCAAAGCGTAGGAGGACAGTAAAAGGTAAATGTCAAAGTGGTAGGGGGTCAGTTAGAGGTTTAAGGTTCAATGGTGTAGGAAAGCATAAGATGTATTTACAAAAGTGTAGGGGACCAGGAAGATTTAACGGTCAAAGTGTAGGAAAGCTAAGTAAAGTCAAAGTGTAGGAAAAGTACAAGGTAATGACAAAGTGTAGGGGGAAAGAAGTAAAGGACAAAGTGTAAAGGTCGCTAAATGTAAAGTCAAAAGTGCAGGGGACACTAAGGTTAAGATCAAAGTGTAGGAAAGCATGAATGTAAAGGTTCAAAGTGTAGACTGTGTAAGGTTAGGATCACAAGTGTCGGGCGACTTTAAAGGGATATGAGGTCTAGAAAGTGATAGGTGACAATCAAATCATATCTTATATAAAACATCATATGAATTTGAAAGCCTACTTTAAACATGTATGTTTAGTGTCAAGGACGCAATCAGTTAAATCATTGTGAAAACTTTGTGTACTGTTATCATTAGTGCTCATTAAAGGTGCATAAGAAATTCACCTTGCTGAGTAGAAGCTAAGCGCGAGTCTTGATTATGAATAAGACCTTGACACTATATCCTTCTAGTAAGGCACGAACTTCCTTAAAAACATACATAATATGACACATATAGTATTGATCATATCATGCTTTCATAATTTCTCGATTACTAATTTTAATATAGAAAAAACATCCTGAATCAAGAGTAGATATGCATTTCAGTTTAAGAATAGAAGTGTCTTTTGATATAACACTTTTGACTTGAATAATGAATAATTGGATAACAGATAACATTAATCTAAAGATTGTGCTTCACTTATCTGACATAGATAATTTGTTCTTACACTCATGTTACAGGAAGTAATGGTGAGAGCGGTGATGAAAATTCATGATCGATGACGTTATGCTAGAGCCAGAACCTTCTTCAATGGACAAAGTGCACTGCAACCATTGAGACATCAGTAGAGGTAACTGATGTTGAGTCGGTACTTTAAAAATATGTTAAAGATGTTTTGCAGATATGTTTTGTGGTCCACTGCCAGGTTGTAATGATCTTACTCAGGCCAGATGCTTATTAATTTATAGATGTAAGTACTATTTCATCGTACTAGTTTTTGAACTAATTGTGTCACCCAAAGAACAAACCTTAGGTAAGAAGGCCCACTACTCAACCTCGTTACGCTCGAACATGGCCTTCGAGGATTTGTTGAAAAATGAGGAAATGTAAGAAAATCGGTGAATTGATACTTTGGTATGACTTGCTCTCAATATGTGAAACATATGTCTCCAACCTTCTGAACAATTTGATTAAAATATAATTAATATATTAATGTTTTAATAATTGCTGGAGTCGTTTAATGTGTTCCCGCCGACTATCCTAAATTACGGAGCGCCAGGAGGTGAGCGTTGTTGCTATCACTGTGCCGGAACGGCAAAACAGCGACAATGACTCTCTACATGTTATCATATTATTACTGAGGAAATTCTTGCATATGTTGGTGTTATAGTTTGTAAGGCTACATCTAAGGTCCAACCGGCTATATATTTTATGATGCTGTATTGAATGTTTGTTAAGAGACTTAATGGTATGTTACTCAGGAAAGGAAGTGGGCCTTTAAGAAAGTATTGGATTTTTTTGGAAATTTTGCTGTTTTCGTACCATTACACAAAGAGAAAATAATTAGAAGCCATAATTTCCTATTAGGAGGTTTTTGATGATACGGATGTTTGCAGAATTTGAATTTTCTCAGTGGCGCAGTTCTTTAAAGGTATACCAGTTATAATTTAATCTAGAGAATTAGTATTTTCAGAATAGAAAAATGTTGACTTTTATTAGACAAAATTTTCATTTTGCAACTTGCTACCTTATATTGGATTGATTTTATTGTTAAATCTTTTGGGGTAAAAAAATACTTCCGGAGATCTGTCCATACCTCAGGCGCAACTTGTGCCCTTGTTCTGGATGACATGCTGGTTTAGATAAGTTATAGCTGTTTATAGTTATAAAATGCGCAGAAAGTGGACTTCCAAGATTCTTCGGGGATGAAACATCATGGAATGGGACTTGTCCATCGTCCATTTGGTGGCACCATCTAACTTGTTGAGGACTATTAGGTTTTGACAAAATTGGTGGTGATGACAATTTAATTAATGACATTATATTAATGTATATACAGGTAATATACATTGGGTTATATGTTTTACACAAACTAAAGAAGCATTCATTGTTGATAGCTCAAATTATGTCAAGAATTGCACTAAAACCAAACAATTATGGTAATAAAACAGAGGACTACACATATTTATCTTTAGAGAAAAGATCTTCAAATAGTGTAATTGTAATTACCATAATCTTTATAAGATTAGATGGTATAAGTAAAGTTTAATCCTCATTCTTGTTTCAATTTTATTTGTATTTTTCAGTTTCATTACTTGTGGATGCCATCAGGAAAGTCACTTGAACACGAGCAGTAATAGAACACTCGCACAGACAGCATGTTATAAGGCATATTTTAACTGAGGAATGTGTCTAAATTTGGTAGAAGCTCAACGATAGGTATGGATATATCTTTCAACTCAGTTTGATGAACGAAAAACATTGGAAAAAAGGAAAGTCATTGTATGTACTAACACCATGATCAATCTGGTAAAACTTGTTTATGCAGAATGGTATACATACATGGGAATTTGAATAGATTTGGAAAGGGCTTTGCATGTTAATAGCGCACTGACCTATGACCTGAATCTCAAGTATCACATCCTGCATGTACACATCTTGTTTGTAAAAACCTATAAGAATCGTTCTTGAAATTGAAATACATATGTGTCAACCCCTAGGTAAACAAGCTTACTGTACCTACATATTCCTGTAATATGCATGGATTATCTAGAATTATTGTTTTGCTTTCATTCATAGATTTTGCATATTATTGAAAACTAATTATTTTGAATTCACGCAGGAAAAAATATTCAGACACTGGAATGATAGCGATAGTTAGATTGCTCCGGGAAAAATTACATTCAACCGTTTACTGAGTCTACATCTCTGTCCTGCCCAATTTGGTAAAATAGAAACTTAAAATGGTATTGAGTGTTTTTATGTATCATAGTTTGAAATAATTTTTTGTTTTCTTATATCTCCCCTAGCAACAAAGTTAGGGTTATACTGGAATCGATTACTTCCCTGGATGTATGTTCGCTTTCCACCTAGAATGTGGTGTTATCTGCAAATATTTTTCCTGGAACTAACTCCTGATCTCGCGCTCCAAATGTAGAAAGAGAGATCTTCACAGTAAGTGGGGTGGAAGCCATGTGTAGATATTCAAGAAACTATCTATGGTTTTCCATATAAATGGATTGCTAATGTAACGATGACACAGGATAGTGTGTAATAAACTGTGAAGAATCTCAATTTTAAATTGTTTTGTGGGGGGTTTGTTTTTAATAAAATGTAATACCGAGAGATGTCAGGATAAGTTTTCTAATGCGCGTGTTGTGTCATGACATCATTATGTAGCATGATAAAGATTAACCTCACGACCTAAAGTATATTTAAGATAGACGGATGAACTAAGTTCTCAAGATGGAAAGTGTTCTATTCGAAGAACAAAAATAGAGGGGATTTTTGTTTAGTTTTTAGTTTTATTCAAAATTCCGTTAGACATTATCTATCATGTACTAAAGTACTAAATAGTATTATGAGTGTATTGCATTGAATCAGTATCGTGAGAGGAAACGACAATAATATGTATGATGGAAAGCTCCTGTGAAGAAAATCTGGATTGAGGTTCCGCCTCTAAGCATATGTGTTAGATAATCCAACTTGTGAGCGATCAGAAACGAGAGTACAGGTGACAAGTGTCCGAAGTGTGAAGTGTTTTACCAGAAGTGTGTAAGGTTTTCTCCACGAATTGAGATTAGCTACAAACAAAATAGTAAATTTTTAGAAACTATGAAAATTGAGCCTCGACGAAAATAGATTGGATTTTCACAGTAGACAATAAGGAGCTGTAGACTAATTAAATCACTCTTTGTTCCAAACCTAAGACCTGGGTCAAATCAATGTAACAATCACGGCATATGGAAATGGCCTTATAATTCATTTGAACACGTCCACGGGAATATGTTACTAGAAAGATGATATATTGTATTAAAGAATAAAGCTCAATGGTTACCTATGGAAAACACAGTGATACATATTACCACATGCATTACACATGTATAAATTGGTGGTTAGTGAATGCTAGTATCAATTTATAAATATGAAAATGTTTTGTGTGTGATTGATGAGTCACTATGGATTAAAAAATATTGAATTAAACATTGCCTTTTTGTCAAAAATTGGTCTATACCTAGTCATACTTTAATTATTTTATTTACAAGCAGTGCAGATTTGGAAGTGCTGGGCGGATGTGGGTACGGAGTAGACCTATTTTAAGAAGACTTCCCAAGACTGACAACTACTCTTTGCTGAAAGTTGAAAAATTTTGTTCTAGTTAGTGATGTCTCTACCTAGGTGATCAATGGTTGTGCTGCCCTCTGTTCAAATTAAGAGATTTGGCTCAATGGATGTTCAGAGGATTCCATTGAAGAAAGGAATAGCACGATTAGTCTTTTCCTCAAAACTATAGATATAAAATTATGTAACGTTATACTCGCAAAATACAGAGAATAATATGAAATGATCACATAGTTCTCGTAATGCACATGCCAGAATTACATTTGAGTTAATTTCAGACATAATATCAAGTACAAATTTTCTTAATTAAATTACACAGTAGTTGTAAAAGTTGGTAAAACAGTGACGCTTAAAAACTATTTCTCGAAGAGTAATTGTGATATAAAACAATGGCATGCTAGCCTGTGGCTGGAATAATTGAATAATCTGTTTCGCGAATAAGATATCAAGAAGAAAAGCTTATAGAGCAAGAAAGAACATTTTTAACAAGTATATATCCAATTTGTGGAAGAGAAGGTTTTATTTTCTGTTGGGTCAAATGAAACATGTCACAGCTACGATTGGCAACAGCGGCCCGGCAAAAAAATAAACCCTCGCTACAAATCGTTTTTCCGTACTGACATCAGTCTTCTGATTTATAACGTACAACTGTTATTGTTCTAAAAAATAATTTTTTTCCATGAAAAAATGAAATTAGTGTTGTCAAAAAAATTATTTGTCTAATAAACATTTTTTGTTCGTGAGCTATTTTTTATCACATTTTCGCGCTATTGTCATAAAAAATGAAACAACTCACCAGGTCTGTGATGGCTAAACCCATGTAGTTTAAATTAAACAGAGAGAGAGTTCTACCTATGAGTACTGTCAGGTTGTACAAGTTGCTAATCTTTCAGACATAAGGAATTCAACAATGAAATGTTGCCATTAGGCCGTTGCTATAAAACATAGACTGATGTCGTATATACAATCAATTAATACTGGTGTCTTGAGTGGACTGTAAATTTTGTGAGTTTTATTTGAGGAAAGTTTGCACATATAAGTCGCATAAAAATGTAAGTGGCGAAATGTAAACAGGTGTCAAAATCTCTATTTTTTGACTAATATGATCCCTCCTCCTTTATATATTCTTTATAATCTAGTTATATATCTCTTATCACTATGACTAGTTTTGTAATATTGCATTTTAGGACTCAGAGTGGATATACAAAATGGCCCAACTATGCAGGCCATTATGGGATTTTGACAATTTATCCACTATTTTTCAGAAAGTATTGTAGATCGTATGTGCTAAAAATTTTAAACTTCTTCAACAATATGTAGCCATAAGTCAGGAGTCATAGGATAATAGTTTTTTATGTGTCATATTTTGTTTTTCAAAGTAATTTGCTATAGCCATCCAAATTGTATAATCACTCAATAAGAGTCTCAATAGTGTGTATATTATGCCCTTTCCAGAGGGAAAACGGTTCTCCTATAGTGTTTTGTCTGGCTGAGGTATAGTCCCCGAGTCCCGAGGTCGGAAGACGATTGAGGGCAAATAATAGGATTTAGTACATCACATGACATTCACTATGACGTCATAATAGTTTTGGTCCCGCAAGTTCATTTACGGAGGGACTGTAGTACTTTGGTAATTGTTCACGTAGTCAGGTATGGGTCACCTCGGTAGTCCAAGCAAAGGACAGGGACACTGTCGCAATGAGAGTGGACCATGGCTGTTATCATATAAGTCGCCATGTCCGAGTAATTATCATGTGTTGTACTAAAATATATAATAATTTCACATCTACAATAAGAACCCTGTCTTAAATATACCCGAAATAGTTGTTTTATTTCATCAAATTGTAAAATAACTCATTTTTTTTTCAACTATACTATCATGTTTCAATTTATAAACATCTCATTAATTTTCTTTTCCAATGGATGTGTTTGGAGTGCATACAGTCTCATTTGAATAATATGTTTTCATATAACATTATGTATTATATTGTAATTGATAGTCTGAGTATAAATCCCCATTTGATATAGTTATACATGTAGTTGACCATTTTTGCAAACGTAACATGTTTCTATGGTTAGTTTTGCACATTACCTATCTGTCTTTTTTTTTTTCCTAAGTGAGGGTGTGGGACGAGGGTGCTTTCACAGTATTTAAATCATTCTTCAGTGATGCATAACTTAATTTGTACATTATTATTACATTATGTTGTTGAATAAACTATAATTACACTTATTACAAAGTCTTTGTATGTTTGTATAAGTATAAGCCACTCGAACATTTACATATAACAGAGTAAGCTCCCTTGCGGGAAGGTATTTCTTGTTATGTCATTATTTAAGTATAACAGAACGCTTGCAAACATATGGACATCTCAAACCAATTACCTACCCACAAGTGCAGATAACTCTGTAATATGCAAATACAGAATGCAACGGTTATAACAAACCTTTGGGGACCACCTGATTCACTTCGTTATACACATAGATTGTTATACACGTATATTACAGATAACTAATAGGAATCTTGAAACGAAAATTACTATAACATGGAAACATAGACACATGAATTCACTGTAAGCAAGTTCATTATTAACGTGTTTTACACTATATTAACCTTATGCAACCAACTTCTAGAGGTTATAATGGAACAAAGAAGATCAAATGAAGATCCTTCTGCGGTGACCTAAAAACAATCAAATATTAAAATCAGATGTTACAGCTCTATTAGTGTTAAACGTCTTATTAAAACCAGAGTCATGTAAGGACATGCAAGGTTTGTTGATGGAGGAAGGCGGATTAGTAGGCCGGAAAAACCACCGCCCAGTAGTCGATTATGGTGGTAAAACACACCTTATTAAGATCAAATACTGACGTTATCATATGGTGACAAGTCGTTGTGGTGGTATACACACCTATTTAGATCAAATACAGACGTCATGTGGTAATAAGTCTATATGGTGGTATACAGAGCTTATTAAGATCAAATACTGACGTTATCATGTGGTGGTATAAACATCAAATACAGACGTTATCATGTGGTGACAAGTCGATTTGGTGGTATATAACACCTTATTAAGATCAAAGCCTGACGTCATGTGATGTACAATTCGATGTGGTGGATTAACACTCTTATCACAGATTAAAATACAGATGATTGTCATGTGGTGACAAGTCGATGTGTGGTATAAAACACCTTATACATAAGATCATGTGGTTGTAGTGAAATACAGACGTTATCATGTGGTGACAAGTCGATGTGGTGGTATACACGCCTTATACACACCAAATACAGACGTTATCATGTGGTGACAAGTCGATGTGGTGGTATACACGCCTTATTATGAGATCAAATACAGACGTTATCATGTGGTGACAAGTCGATGTGGTGGTATACCACGGCGCTTATTACACACCAAATACAGACGTTATCATGTGGTGACAAGTCGATGTGGTGGTATAATCACATCCTTATAAGACATCAAATACAGACGTTATCATGTGGTGACAAGTCGATGTGGTGGTATACACACCTTCATTAAGATCGAATACAGACGTTATCATGTGGTGACAAGTCGATGTGGTGGTATACACGCCTTATAAAGATCAAATACAGACGTTGCCATGTGGTGACAAGTCGATGTGGTGGTATACACGCCTTATTAAGATCCAAATACAGACGTTATCATGTGGTGACAAGTCGATGTGGGTGGTATACAGTACAACTTATTAAGATCAAATACAGTACGTTATCATGTGATGACAAGTCGATGTGGTGATATACACACCTTATAGACATCAAATACAGACGTTATCATGTGGTGACAAGTTCGATGTGGTGGTAATACACACCTTAGCAGACATCAAATACAGACGTTATCATGTGGTGACAAGTCGATGTGGTGGTATACACGCCTTATTAAGATCAAATACAGACGTTATCATGTGGTGACAAGTCGATGTGGTGGTATACACACCTTATTAAGATCAAATACAGACGTTATCATGTGGTGACAATTCGATGTGGTGGTATACACACCTTATTAAGATCAAATACAGACGTTATCATGTGGTGAAAAGTCGATGTGGTGGTAAACACGCCTTATACACACCAAATACAGACGTTATAATGTGGTGACAAGTCGATGTGGTGGTATAACTACACACAATTGTGGGTATACACATCAAATACAGACGTTATCATGTGGTGACAATCGATGTGGTGGTATACACGCCTTATTTACACATCAAATACAGACGTATATCATGTGGTGACAAGTTCGATGTGGTGTTATACACACCTTATAGATCAGACAAATACAGACGTTATTCAAGTGGTGACAAGTCGATGTGTGGTATACACACCTTATTAAACATCAAATACAGGGACGTTATCATGTGGTGACAAGTCGATGTGGTGGTATACACTACCCTATACATGATGCAAATACAGACTAACGTTATCATGTGGTGACAAGTCGAATGTGGTGGTATACACGCTTAAGTACACAACTACAGACGTTATCCATGTGGTGACAAGTCGATGTGGTGGTATACACGCCTTATACACTCCAAATACAGACGTTATCGATGGTGGTGACAAGTCGATGTGGTGGTATACACGCCTAATTTAGATCAAATTACAGGTGTTAGTCATTGGGTGACAAGTCGATGTGGTGGTAATACACCCCTTATACACTATCAAATACTGACGTTATCATGTGGTGACAAGTCGATGTGGTGGTATACACACCTTATTAAGATCAAATACAGACGTTATCATGTGGTGACAAGTCTCATGATGTTGGTTGTATACACACCTTATATACACCAATACATACGTTATCATGTGGTGACAAGATCGATGTGTGTGGTATACACACCTTATTATGAATCAAATACTATGACGTTATCATGTGGTGACAAGTCGATGTGGTTGTATTACACGTGCCTTATTAAGATCAAATACTGACGTTATCATGTGGTGACAAGTCGATGTGGTGGGTATACACACCTTATTTAGCGAATCAAATACTGACGTATATCATGTGGTGACAAGTCGATGTGGTGGTATACACACCTGTATTATCATCAAAATACAGACGTTATCATGTGGTGACAAAGTCGATGTGGTGGTATATACAACCAAATACCTTATGGTGACAAGTCGATGTAGTGTATCAAATACTGACGTTTATCATGTGGTGACAAGTCGTTTTGTGGTGGGTATACACTACCCTCTATTATAGATCAAATACAGACGTAATCATGTGGTGACAAGTCCATAAGGTGGTATACACGACTTATTAAGATCAAATACAGTGTTAATCATGTCGGTGGTGACCAGTCGATGGGTTGGTGGTATACACTCACCCTTATTAAAATCAAATACAGACGTTTTATCATGTGGTGACAAGTCGATGTGGTGGTATACAACACCTTATTAAGAGCAAATACAGACGTTGTCATGGTGGTGGTATGACAAGTTGAATGTGGACGTATACACATGTGGTTATTAAGATCAAATCTCAGACGTTATCATGTGGTGACAAGTCGATTGCGTGGTATACACACCTTATTAAGATCAAATACAGACAGTTATCATGTGGTGACAAGTCCGATGGTGGTGGTATACCACGCCCCCCTTAGTTTAAAGATCAAATACAGGACGTTATCCATGTGGTGACAAGTCGATGTGGATGGTATACACTCCACGCCTTATTTAGACATCAAATACTTACGTTATCATGTGGTGGACAAGTCGATGTGGTGGTATACACAACCTTATTACACTATCAAATACAGACGTTTATCATGTGGTGACAAGTCGATGTGAGTGCATAAACATATACAGGTGTTGTCCTTATGTGGTGGTATACATCAAATACAGACGTTAATCATGTGGTGACAGTCGATGTGGTGGTATAACACGCCTTATAGACTTCAAATACAGTACGTTATCATGTGGTGACAAGTCGATGTGGTGATATACACACCTTTATTTAGATCAAATACAGTTGTTGTCATGTGGAGACAAGTCGATGTGGTGGTATACACACATTATATTAAGATCAATACAAGACGTTATCATGTGGTGACAACTCGATGTGGTGGTATACCCACCTTATTAAGGGATCAAATACAGAACGTTATCATGTGATTGACAAGTCGGATGTGGTGGTATATACACACCTTATATAGACATCAAATACAGACGATATCATGTGGTGACAAAGTCGATGTGGTGATTATACACACCTCACCTTATAGATCAAATACAGACGTTATCATGTGGTGACAAGGTCCGATGTGGTGGTATAACATGACCTTATTAAGATCAAAATACAGGACGTTATCAGTGGTGACCAAGTCGTTGTGGTGAAGTATACACACCTTATAGACAATCAAATACAGACGTTATCATGTGGTGACCAGTCCGATGTGGTGGTTATACACACCTTATTACAGACCAAATACTGACGTTATCATGTTGGTGACAAGTCGATGTGGTGGTATACACACCTTATTAAGATCAAATACTGACGTTATCATGTGGTTGACAAGTCGATGTGGTGGTATACACACCTGGTATACATACGACGTTATCATGTGGTGACCAGTCGATGTGGTGTATACAAAACTTACAGATCAAATACTTATCATGTGTTGACAAGTCGACGATGTGGGTGGTATACACACCTTTATTAAGATCAAATACTGAAGTTATCATGTGGTGACCAGTCGAAATGTGGTGGTATACACACGCCTTATTAACATCAAAAACAGAACGTTATCATGTGTGACAAGTCGATGTGTGTGTATACACGTCCCATATTAACATCAAATACTGACGCTTATCAATTGTGGTGACAAGTTGATGTGAGTGGTATACACACGCTTATTAAGAATCAATACTGACGTTATCAAATGTACAGAGTGGTGGTATATCACCTTGTTGACAAGTCGATCTTGTGGTGACAAAGTCGATGTTGTGTACACCTTATAAACACCAAATACAGACAGTTATCATGTGGTGGACCAAGTCGATGTGGTGGATATACACATCCTATAGACATCAAATACAGACGTTATCATGTGGTGACAAGTCGATGTGGTGGTATACACACCATATTAACATCAAATACAGACGTTATCATGTGGTGACAAGTCTGATGTGTTGGTATACACGCCTTATACGCACCGTCCAAATACAAGACTGTTATCCATTTGGTGACAAGTCAAATGTGGTGGAATACACACCTTATTAAGATCAAATACAGACGTTATCATGTGGTGACAAGTCGAATGTTGTGGTATACACACCTTATTAAGGATCAAAATACAGACGTTATCATGTGGTGACAAGTCGATGTGGTGGTATACACACCTATCTTAAGATCAAATACGAGGTGTTGTGCATGTGGTGACAATTCGATGTGGTGGTATACATACCTTATTACACACCAAATACAGACGTTATATCGTGATGATGAACAAGTCGATTGGTGGTATATACACACCGATGTGTTTGTAAATACACACCATATACACCACCAAATACAAGACGTTATCATGTGGTGACAAGTCGATGTGGTGGTATACACACCTTATACACCATCAAATACAGACTTTATCATGTGGTGACAAGTCGATGTGGTCGGAATTCGACACGCCATATTTAGTACACATCAAATACCAGACGTTATCGTTGTGATAGGTCGATGTGGTGGTAGACACACCTTATTAAGATCAAATACTGACTATCATGTGGTGACAAGTGGATGTGGTGTATTCACACCTTAATTAATGATCAAATACTGACGTTATCATGTGTGACAAGTGCGATGTGTGGTATACACACCTATAAGATCAATACATACATAATCTTGTGGTGACAAAGTCGATGTTGTGGTATAAACATCAAATACAGGTGTTGTCATGTGGTGACAAGTCGATGTGGTGGTATACATATCAAATACAGACGTTAACCTGTGTGACAAGTCGTGTTTTGGTATACACGCCTTATAGACCATCAAAATAACAAGACGTATCATGTGATGACAGTCGATGTGGTGGTATACACATACTTATTAAGATAAAATACAACAGTATGTCATGGCCATGTGGTGACAAGTCGAACGTTTTTTGGTGTTATACACACCTTAGTAAGAAAAAAAAATACATTACGTTATCATTGGTGACAAGTCGATTATGTGGTATACACACTTATCAATACAAAATCTCAGTACTCTTTTTTTGTGAACTTATAAATGAACGATATACATTGATGAGCTTTTAATTGAATGTATCTACATGTCTTTTTGTGGACAATACAGCTATTAAAATTTCGTCATTCATGCAGAGACAAGTGATGGTGGTCTTACCATAAAACGATTAGAAAAGATAAATAGTTATCAGGAAACAAGTCGATGTGATGTAAGACACACCTTATTTGATCAAATTATGGTGACATTGGTCGAAGTCATTGTGGTAACACATACGACACATTATAATATGACAATTCAAAATGATTGTCAAATCAAACAACTATATCATTTATTGGTGACAAGTCGATGATGGTCCATAACATTTAATTGCAAGATTTCACATGATTCTAGTTAAATTGAATTAATTGACAAGTCGATGTGTGGTATACACATATTATAGATAAAACGTTATCATGGATGACAAGTCATATACACCATATTATAAACACGTTGTCTCTGAAGATACAAGACAACAAGCAAAATTAATGGTGGTAAAAGACATGTGGTGTTAATTGAAAAGATCAAAAGTCTGAATTTTGGTGGTGACAATGAATTAAAGTATGTGGTATATACACCTTAAGTTTCAACATACAGACGTTGTCATGTGGACAAGTCGTGGTGGGTGGTATACACCTTATAAGACCTTACGTTAATGAAGGTGGATCAATCAATAAAACGTTATCATGTGGTGACAAGTCGATGGTGGTAAACACACCTTATTAAGATCAAATACAGACGTGCAATCAACGTTGTACATCAGTCGATGTGGTGTCACATACCCAGTCGAGGTTATTTGGTGGTCATACATCTGTATTTATTAATGAAGTCATTTACAAGATCGATTGGTGGTGGGTATCTGATGACTTAAAAATCAAATACAGACGTTAGTCATTGTGGTGGACAAGTCTGTGGTATGTATCACATATAATCAAATTACAAGTCTTTTTGTAATATATAAACATAACAGTTATTATATGGTGAATTGACATGTGGTAAAATGTCGACATGAATACCTATAACAAACAACGTTTTTAATAAGTAACAATCAATTATGTTGTCATTTTATGCCATGTAAACAAGTCAATGTGTTTATATAACATAAAATTGTATTTTGATCAAATACAACGTTGTGGACAAGTCGATGTGTGGTGACATAGTCATCTTATTAAGATCAAATGTTGTCATATAACAATGAAAGTCGATTGTTAAGTATATGAAAAACTTAAACTGACGTTGTCAAATACAACGTTGTCATAAAAATGTTGTGACAAGTCGATGTGTGACAATACAATATTTTCAAATGACTTATTCAGTTCAAACTACAACGACGACATTGGTGACAAGTACAAGTCATGTGGTGTGGTGTGTACACACCTTATTAAGATCAAACATACGTTGTCTTTTTTGATCAAATGATGTGATATCAACTGTTTTCTTAACACTATTAATTGGTAAATACATACAACTTTTCAGATCAAATACAGATACATGTGTGAACACATCACATATCATTTATATATGAACAAATTATAGTACAATCATAAACAAGCACGTTATTCATGTGGTCAAGTCCATTGTGGTGGTGATTATACACACCTTATTAGAGATCAAAACAGACTGTGTTTGTGTGGTGACAAGTCGATGTGGATGGTATACACACCTTATAAGATCAAATACAGACGTGTCATGTTTGTAACACATGTGTGTTATCCACATACTTATTAATACAAATACACCTATTAAGTGACAATTCATGTGGTACATCACAGTTATATACATTATCATCAAATACAGACGTGGTGTATTGACAAGTGATGATGGTGGTATACCACATTCGATTATTGAAAATACAACGTTAAACTTTGCCTTGGACAAACTCTGTATGTTTGGTGGTATACACTCCTTATAAAAGATCAAATACATTTGTTACAGACGTTATCACAATCGATGTGTGTGACATGTTGAGTACAAGTTAATCATGTGGTGGTTTATACACGACCTTATTAAGATCAAAAACAGACGTTAATCATGTGGTGACAAGTCGATGTGGTGGTATGACAGGTACTTTATAAGACAAATACACGATTTATGTCATTAAGACAAGTCATATTGGTAGTAATATTCAGATTAAAATGAAATACAGACGTTGTCATGTGTGAAAAAGTCGATGTGGTGGTATACAACACCTTATTAAGATCAAATACAGACGTTGTCAATAGTGGTGACAAGTCATTGACAAATCATACATATTCTGATTTTGACGTTAATCATAAGTGTTATCAAATATTGACTTACGAACATGATCATGTGGTATACAAGTCGATGTGGTGTATTAAGGTATATACACGTTCTTATTAAGATCAAATACAGACGTTATCATGTGTGTGACAAGTCGATGTGTGTGGTATAATTACTTATTTGATCACATGGGACTTCATATATGTCAATGTGGTGACAAGTCGATGTGGTGTATACAACCTTATTAAGATCATCAAATACAGACGTTGTCATGTGGTGACAAGTCGATGTGGTGGTATACACACAACACCTTAATACAGATCAAAATACAGACGTTTCATTATTTGATACAAGTCGATTGTGTGGTGTGTATACACACCACCATTAGATAAGATCAAATAAACAGACGTGTATCCTGTCATTGTGACAAGTCGATGTGGTGGTATACACACATCGACTTTATAAAGATCAAATACAGACGTTACACCACATCATGTGGTGACAAGTCGATGTGGTGGTATACACCTTATTAAGATCAAATACAGACGTTTACAGTCGATTGTGGTGTGGTGATCAACAAGTCGTTGTCATCTTGTAACAAGTCGATGTGGTGGTATACACACCTTATTAAGATCAAATACAGACGTTGTCATGTGGTGACAAGTCGATGTGGTGGTATACATACCTTATTAAGATCAAATACAGACGTTGTCATGTGGTGACAAGTCGATGTGGTGGTATACACACCTTATTAAGATCAAATACAGACGTTGTCTATGTGGTGACAAGTCGATGTGTGGTATACATAGTCTTATAAAGATCAAATACCACCACGTTAATCATGTGGTGACAAGTCGATGGTGGTATAACACCTTATTAAGATCAAATACAGACGTTGTCATGTGGTGACAAGTCGATTTGTGGTGGTATGTATAACATACATCGACTTATTAAGATCAAATACAGAAATGACAAGTCGATGTGGTATAATACACTTTATTTAGATCAAATACAGACGTTAAAATCATGTGGTGACAAGTCGATGTTGGTGGTATATTACATGTCAACCTTATTTGATCAAATACAGACGTTGTTCACTGGTGACAACATCGATGTGTGGTGGGATAATTAACTTATTTAAGATCAAATACAGACGTTGTTCAATGTGGTGACAAGTCGATGTGGTGTATATACATACCTTATTAAGATCAAATACAGACGTTGTCATGTGGTGACAAGTCGATGTGGTGGTATATACACACCTTATGTAACCAAAAACAGACGTTGTCATGACTTTGGTGACTTCTGAATCGTGTGTGTATACACACCTTATTAAATTTCAATACAGATGTTGTCATGTTGTGACAAGTCGATGTGGTGTATTACGTCTGTCCTTATTTAATATCTAAAATACACCAGTATGTGGTGATAAGTCTGTGTTGGTAAACACACCTTATTAAGATCAAATACAGACGTTGTCATGTGGTGACAAGTCGATGTGGTGGTATACACACTTATACTATTAAGATCAAATACAGTCTGTTATCATCCTAATAAGTGTGTGACAAGTCGATGTGGTGGTATACCAACATACAACGTTGTTATTTGATCAAATACAGACGTGTATTACCATCATGTGGTGACAAGTCGATGTGGTGGTATACACCTTATTAAGATCAAATACAGACGTTATCATGTACTGGTGACAAGTCGATGTGTGGTGGTATAGATTTATTAGATCAAATACGACTGTTGTCATGTGTGTTTATATACACTTGTCGACTTGTGGTATACACAACCTTATTAATTAGGTCAAATACACATCGACGTTGTATATAACCCTGTATTTTATCAATAATGGAATTTGATATATACAAGTCGATGTGTGTCTGTAACACACCTTAAATATTAATGTCGTGTTATCTTAATACATGGTAGTATACACATAATCGATGTGTCACCACATGAACGTCTCGATGTATACCAGATCGTGGTGGTATACACCTTATTAAGATCAAATACAGACGTTGTCAACCACAGTCGATGTCCACCACATGACAACGTCTGTATTTGTGGTGGTAACTATACACACATCGACTTGTCATGAAACAGACTGTTTTTGATCTTAATAATGTATGTTTGTCCAAGTCGTGTGACTTGTATGGGTATAACACTTATTTTCCAAGTAGACCAAATACAGACGTTGTCACGTCTGGTGACAAGTCGATGTGTATGGTATACATCACCTTATTAAGATCAAATACAGACGTTTTCATGTGGTGACAAGTCGATTGTGGTATACATTGTTATGACCACAAACAACTGACGTTGTCACCATGTGGTGACAAGTCGATGTGGTGGTATATAAACATACCTTATTAAGACCAAAAACAGACGTTGTTCACCACATCGACTTGTAACCACATGACAAGTCTGTTTTGATCTAGGTAATAAGGTATGTATAGATGACAACATCGACTTGTATACATGACTTGTTGTATTTGATGTCGATGGTATTTGATTTAAGGTATTATACCACCATATCGACTTGTCACCACTACATGACAAGTCTGTATGTTGTATTACCACCACACATCGACTGTACAACGTCTAGTACATCCTGGTGACAAGTCTGTATTTGATGTAATGGTGGTATATACCACACACCTTATTTTGTCACCATGACCACGTTGTATTTGTTCAAATGTGAACGATTACACACGACTTGTTATGATCCTAATAAGGTTTTGTGATGTCTTAAATCATATGTTACCACACACATCGACTTGTCACCACATGACAATTGTGAATGTATTATCTGTATAATGGTATGTTAATATGTAACCACACATCGACTTGTCACCACATGACAACGTCTGTGTTTATCATCTTAATAAGTGTGTAATATACCACCACATCGACTTTGTCACCCACAAGATACGTCTGTATTTGATCTTAATATTAAGGTATGTATACCACCACATCGACTTTTACCACCAATGACAACGTCTGTATTTGCAATGTATAAGTGTGTATACCACCACATCGACTTGTCACCACATGACAACGTCTGTATTTGATCTATCAACGTTTTTCTTTATCACCATATCGCTTGTCACCACATGATTACCTGTTAGTAAGTTGATCTTAATAAGGGTGTTATACCCAACCTACATCGGACTTGTCGCCACATGACAACGTCTGTATTTGATCTTATCAACGTTTTTATACCACCACATAAGGACTTGTAAACCCGCCGACATCGACTGGTAACCACATGACAACGTGTGTATTTGAACTTAAAAATGGTGGTGTATAGCTACCACATCGACCTTTTAAACAAGAAGACAACGGTCCTGTTTTTTTGATCAATAATAAAGTATATAAACCACAAAATCGACATGTCCACCACATGACAAACGTCCTGTATTTGATCCTAAATGAATGTAAAGCTGTGTATCCCACCACAACGACTTGTCACAACATGACAACGAGCTCTGTATTTGCAATCTTTACATAAGAATATGTATACCACCACATCGACTTGTCACCACATTAACATTACGTCTGTATTTGTAAATTATTATAATCCTAATGTGGTAATATGACCACTACACACTACATCGACTTGTCATTCACATTATCATTTCTGTACGTCAGTTTTTCATCTTAATATGGTGTGATATACCACCACAATCGACTTGTCACCACATGACAACGTCTGTATTTGATCTTAATAAAGGTGTGTATTATACCACCACATCGACTTGTCATCACATGACTAACGTCTGTATATGTATTGATCATTAAATAAGGTGTGTATACAGTTCCCACCACATCGACTTGTACACCACATGACAACAACTTCTGTTTTTGATCTTAATAAGGTGTTGTATACCACCACACATCGACTTGTCAACAGCCATGACAACGTCTGTATTTGATCTTAATAAGGTGTGTTAATACCACCACATCGACTTGTCACCACATGACACATAGAACGTATGTATTTTTTGATCTTAAATAAGGTATGTATAACCACCACATCGACTTGTCACCGACATGATTAAAACGTCTGTATGTTTGATCTTAATAATGTGTGTTATACCACCACATCGACTTGTCACCACATGACAACGTCAGTATTTGATCTTAATAAGATGTGTATACCACCACATCGACTTGTCACCGCAACATGGACAACGTCAAGTATTTGATCTTAATAAGGTGTGTTATACCACCACATCGACTTGTCTACAACATGATAACGTCTGTATTTGATCTTAATAAGGTGTTTATACTACCACCAAATCGACTTGTCGCCACATTGACAACGGTCTGTATTTGATCTTAATAAATGTTTACCACCGACATCGCTTGTTTATATACACCACCACATCGACTTGTCACCAACATGATAACGTCCTGTATTTGATCTTAATAATGTTTGTATCCCACCACATAGGACTTGTCATACGGACATACAACCTGTTATTTGATCTTAATAAGGTGTGTATACCACACCACATCGAACTTGTCACCACATGAACAACGTCCTGTATTTGATCTTAATAAGGTATTGTATACCACCACATCGACTTGTCACAACATGATAAACGTCTGTATTTGATCTTAAGATCTATGGCCAACCAAGACTTGTCCTAATACATGACAACACCTGTATCGACTAAAAAATGAGTGTACACACCACCAGCGACTTGTGTCAACACATGATAACGTCTGTATTTCATCTTAATAAGGTGTGTATACCACCACATTGACTTGTCACCACATGATAACGTCTGTATTTGATCTTAATAATGTGTGTATACCACCAAATCGACTTGTCGCCACATGACAACGTCTGTATTTGATCTTAATAAGGTTTTGTATATCACCACCACATCGACTTGTCACCACATGACAACGTCTGTATTTGATCTTAATAAGGTATGTATACCACCACATCGACTTGTCACCACATGACAACGTCTGTATTTGATCTTAATAAGGTATGTATACCACCACATCGACTTGTCACCACATGACAACGTCTGTATTTGATCTTAATAAGGTGTGTATACCACCACATCGACTTGTCACAACATGACAACGTCTGTATTTGATCTTAATAAGATATGTATACCACCACATCGACTTGTCACCACATGACAACGTCTGTATTTGATCTTAATAAGATGTGTATTCCACCACATCGACTTGTCACCACATGATTACGTCAGTATTTCATCTTAATAATGTGTGTATACCACCACATTGACTTGTCACCACATGATAACGTCTGTATTTGATCTTAATAATGTGTGTATACCACCACATCGACTCTGTTACCTAAATGACAACGTCTGTATTTGATCTGAATAAGGTGTGTATACCACCACATCGACTTGTCACCACAATGACAACGTCTGTATTATATGAATCTTAATAAGGTGTGTATAAACCACCACATAACTACGTATTAACTTGTCACCATCACATGATTACACGTCTGTATTTGATCTTAATAAGGTGTGTATACCACAAACATCGACTTGTCACCACATGATAACGTCTGTATTTGATCTTAATAAGGTGTGTATACCACCACATCGACTTGTCACCACATGACAACGTCTGTATTTGATCTTAATAAGGTATGTATACCACCACATCGACTTGTCACCACATGACAACGTCTGTATTTGATCTTAATAAGGTGTGTATACCACCACATCGACTTGTCACAAGATGACAACGTCTGTTTTTGATCTTAATAAGGTGTGTATACCACCATATCGACTTGTCACCACATGATAACGTCAGTATTTGATCTTAATAAGATATGTATACCACCACATCGACTTGTCACCACATGATAACGTCTGTATTTGATCTTAATAAGGTGTGTATACTACCACATTGACTTTTTTCCACCTGACAATGTCTGTATTCGATCTAAATAAGGGTATCTATACCACCACATCGACTTGTCACCACATGATAACGTCTATATTTGATCTTAATAAGGTGTGTATACCACCACATCGACTTGTTACCACATGATAACGTCTGTATTCGATCTAAATAAGGTGTGTGTATACCACCACATCGACTTGTCACCACATGATTACGTCTGTATTCGATGTTAATAAGGCGTGTATACCACCACATCGACTTGTCACCACATGATAACGTCTGTATTTGATCTTAATAAGGTGTTTATACCACCACATCGACTTGTCACCACATGACAACATCTGTATTTAATCTGAATAAGGTGTTTAATCCACCACATCGACTTGCATTCATTACATGACAACATCTGTATTTAATCTGAATAAGGTGTTTATACCACCACATCGACTTGTCATCACATGACGTCTGCTTTTGATCTTAATAAGGTGTATATACCACCAAATCGACTTGCCACCACATGATAACGTCTGTATTTGATGTTTATACCACCACATGGTAACGTCAGTATTTGATCTTAATAAGCTCTGTATACCACCATATAGACTTATTACCACATGACAACGTCTGTATTTGATCTAAATAGGTGTGTATACCACCACAACGACTTGTCACCACATGACAACATCTGTATTTGATCTTAATAAGGTGTGTTTTACCACCAAATCGACTACTGGGCGGTGGTCTTTCTCGGGGTACTCCGGCCTACCTCCATCAACAAACCTTGCATGTCCTTACATGACTCTGGTTTTAATAAGACGTTAAACTAATAAGCTGTAACATCTGTATTTGATGTTTTTAGGTCACCGCAGAAGGACTGATAAATTTGATCTTCTTTGTTCCATTATAACCTCTAGAAGTTGGTTACATAAGTTTAATATAGTGTAAAACACGTTAATAATGAACTTGCTTACAGTGAATTCACGTGTCTATGTTTCCATGTTATATTAATTTTCGTTTCAAGGTTCCTTTTAGTTATCTGTAATATGTGTATAACAATATATGTGTATAACGAAGTGAATCAGGTGGTCCCCAAAGGTTTGTTATAACCGTTGCATTCTCTATTTGTGGGTAGGTATTGGTTGTGATATCATATGTTTGCAAGCGTTCTGTTACACTTAAATAATGACATAACAAGAAGTACCTTCCCGCAAGGGAGCTTACTCTGTTATATGCAAATGTAGTGGCTTAATACTTATACAAACATACAAAGACTTTGTAATAAGTTTAATTAATTATAGTTTATTCAACTACATAATGTAATAATAATGTACAAATTAAGTTATGCATCACTGAAGAATGATTAAATACTGTGAAAGCACCCTCGTCCCACACCCTCACTTAGGAAAAGACAGATAGGTAATGTGCAAAACTAACCATATAACATGTTACGTTTGCAAAATGGTCAACTACATGTATAACTATATCAAATGGGATTTATACTCAGACTATCAATACAATATAATATATAATGTTATATGAAACATATTATTCAAATGAGACTGTATGCACTCCACACATCCATTGGAAAAGAAAATTAATGAGATGTTTATAAATTGAAACATGATAGTATAGTTGAAAAAAAAAAAGAGTTATTTTACAATTTGATGAAATAAAACAACTATTTCGGGTAAATTTAAGACAGGGTTCTTATTATAGATGTGAATTACATATATTTAGTACATCACATGATAATTACTAGGAATGCGATTGGATAACAGCCATGGTCTATTTTGCGACAGTTCCCTGTCCTTCTTGACTACGGGAGACTATACCTGACTACGGGAACTATACCAAAGTATAGTCCCCCGGGAATGAACTCGCGACCAAATATATGACGTCATAATGAATGTCATGTGACGTACTAAATCTATTATGGCCCTTTCCAGAGGGAACTGTTCTCCTATAGTGTTGTCTGGCGAGGTATAGTCCCCTCGTCTTCAACTCGGGGACTATACCTCGCCAGACAACACTATAGGAGAACAGTTCCCTCTGGAAAGGGCCATAATAGAATAACATTGACTCTTATGATGATTATACATTTGATGGCTATAGCAAATAACTTTTAAAAACAAAATATGACATAAAAAAACTATTATCTATGACCTGATGCTAATATATGTTGAAGAAGTTTAAAATTTTTAACAGATAGACACCTTCAATACTTTCTGAAAAATAGTGATAATTGTCAAAATCCAAAATGGCTGCTTGTTGGCCATTTTGTTATCCAATCAGTCCTAAAATACAATATGCAAAACTAGTCACCAAGGCAAACCTACATATGAAATTTGAGATAGACCTCTTTTGTACTTTCTGGGAAATAGTTATAACAAGAATTGTTTAATATGGCAGAAAAGACAGAAGGAAGGACGGATGAACAGATCATGGACAAATCACAATTTGAATCAGATATAGTGGACTAAAAAATGTTGAATCTTGGGAAACTAGGCCTATATGAACAAACAGGAATGACATTAAAAACACCCAGTCTATACAGCTGAGTATGATGGCCAACAGCGGCCGGCATAAAACAACTCCTACAAAACGTTTTTTGTACTTTCGTACTTAAATATTCATTGATATTTAAGTACAACTTTTATTTTCTAAAAATGTTTTTTGCCATGAAAAATAATTATGTACAAAAAATATTTAAAAAAAAAATATTTTTTGTCGTGACAAACGTTTATCACATATTTATGTAAAAAAAAACAAAACAACCCAGGTCTGATGCTAAACCCTGTATTTAAATGGAATCTTCCTATTCTCTGGTGTACAATTAATCTTTCAGATAAGGAATTCAACAATGAATGTTCCATTTGGCTTGCTTAAAACATAGACTGTGTCATAGACAATCAATTAATACTGGTTTCTTAGTGGACTTAATTTTATCTATATTTGAGAAAGTTCATAAAAGTCGCAAAATGTAAGTGGTAATAAACAGGTCATAATCTCTATTTTTTGCCTAATTATTATCCCTTTTATATATCTTTATATACCAAAGGTTTAAATGTCCATTTAACTTAACTACATAATTATTTTGTACATAATTATTTTTCATGACAAAAAATATTTTTAGAAAATAAAAGTTGTACTTAAATATCAATGACTATTTAAGTACGAAAAAAGTTGTGTAGGAGTTGTTTTTTGCCGGCCGCTGTTGGCCATCGTAGCTGAGACATGTTCAGTTGACAAAGAAAATAAACCTTCTCTTCACAATTGATAAGACTATGTAAAAATTTCTTTCTAGCTCTATAGCTTTTCTTCTTGATATCTTATTCAAAGTACAGATAACATTATCCACCCAGGCTTCATCCATTGTATTAATCTAATTTCTTCAGAAATAGTTTTACGTTTCTGTTTTACAACTTTTTAACCTACTGTGTTATTTTTTAAGAAATTTGTACTTGATATTATTCTGAAATTAACCAAATGTAATTCTGGGTGAACTGTGACTATGTGAGCATTCATATTATTTGTATTTGCCGTATAACGTTACATAATATATATCTATAGTTTTGAGAAAAGACCAAATGTGCTATTCCTTTCTTCAATGGAATCCTCTGAAACATCCTTGAGCCACATCTCTTAATTGACCGACCATTGATCACCCTGGTAGACTGCTCCTGAACAAAATTTTCAACTTCAGCAAAGAGTAGTGTCAGTCTTGGGAAGCTTGAAATGTTCATCCAGGAGCACTTCAAATCTGTATGCTTGTAAATAAATAAATAAATATGCATAGGTATACCAATGTTGACAAAAGGCAAAGTTTAATTCAATACTTTTTTATCCATAGTGACTCAACAAGCACACAAAACATTTTTATATTTATAACTAGAACTGCATTTACCACATTTATACATGTGAATGCATGTGGTATATGTATACTGTGTTTCCAAGGTAACCATTGTTATTATTAAACAATGATTTTATACAATGTGACGTGTAAATTATAGGCATCCATATGCATGTGTTACATTATTTGACCACCAGGTTTGAAAAAGATTGATTTAATTAGTCTAAGATTTATTATCTACTGTGAAATCATCTATTTTCGTCGGGCTCAATTTTCATAGGTTCTAAAATTTTACTATTTGTTGGCACTTAAATTCGTGGAGAAAACCTCACACATTACCGTTAAAATACACAGTCGACACTGTCACCTGTGCTGTTTGATCGCCCAAGTGGATACAATCACATGCTAGAGGCGGTACTCAACCAGAGTTTTTTACAGGCGTTTCCATCAAACAATTATTGTGTCATATTGATTGATTCAAGATATACTCAATAATTTATACTTTGGTACATGTAGATAAAGTCTACGAAATTTTGAAAACTATCTTTGTTTGAAGAATACTTTCCATCTTTGAACTTGTCATGCTTCTATCTGAAATAGACTTAATGTAGTGAGGTACTTATCATCCTACAATGTATGAACACATAAACTTACATGACATTGGTATACATTTATTAAAATCAAACCCCCACAAAAATTAATGATTTCACAGTATATTACAAAACCTGTGTATATTGACCTGGTTACATTAGCAATCAATTTATTTGGAAAACAAAAGTGTTCTTGCATATCTACACATGGTCCCCAACATTACTGTGAAGCTTCATTAGAATTGGTACAGTTCAGGAATTGTCAGGACAATATTTGCAGATAACAGACATCTAGGTGGAAAGACAGACATCCAGGGAAGTAATGATTCCAGTATACCCTAACTTTGTTGCAGGGGATATAAGAACAAAATTATTTCAACTATATACATTAAATACAATTTAAGTTATTTACCAAATGGGCAGGACACAGATGTAGCTCAGTAAACTGGTGATGTAATTTTCCCGAGCATCTACTATCGCTATATATCCTTCCAGTGTCTGAAGATTTTCTGTTAATTCAAAAATAATAAGTTTCAATAATATGCAAAATCTCTTGATGAAAGCAAACAATATTTCTGATATCCATGATATAGGTACGTAAGCTTGTTTACCTAGTGGTTGACAACATGTATTTCAATTTCAAGAAGATTTTATAGTTTTTACATACAAATGTACATCAAATGGATTGGACATCAGGTCTAGGCTATGCCTAATAACATGCAAGCCCTTTCCAACTTATCAAATTCCATGTATATATACATTCTGCATAACAAGTTTACCAGATTGATATGTGTTGTAATGCATGACTTTCCAATGTTTTTTGTCATCAAATGAGTTGAAGATATATCCATACCATCTTGAGCTTCACCAATTAGGCTTTCTCAGAAATATGGCCTATAACATGCTGTCTGTGCGAGTGATCTATTACTGCTGTGTTCAAGTGACTTTCCCGATGGCATCCACAAGTAATGAAACTGAAAAAATACAAATAAAATTGAAAAAGAATGAGATTAAACTTTACTTATCACATCTACTCTTATAAGATTATGTTAAATTACATACAATATTTGAAGATCTTTTCTCTAAAGATAAATATGTGTAGTCCTCTGTTTATTACCATAATTGTTTGGTTGTAGTGCAATCTTGACATAAATTGAGCTATCAACAATGTACATGCTTCATGTTGTGTAAATATAACCCAATGTATTCCTGTTTATACATTAATATATGTCATTAATTAAATTGGTTACCACCGATTTTGTCAAATCCTAATAGTTCCAAATTAGCTGTGCCACAAATGGAGAGGACAGTCAGCCATGATTTATCATCCCAGAAGGATCTTGGATCCACTTTTGCATTTTATGTATACAGTATAACTTATCTAAACTGCATGTCATCAGAACAAGCATATTTGGCTGGTATGGACAGATTTCCGGATTATACAGATTTAAAATAAAATCAATCAATATATGTAGCAAGTTGCCAGATGCAAATTTTGTCCTAAAGCTACATTTCTATTCTGAAAATATGATTCTAATTAATTATAACTGGTATATTTTTAAAGACGACCACTGGAAAATAAATTTTGCAAACATCCATATATCAAACACCTCATAAGGAAATTATGGCTTTAATCTCTTGTGTATATGGTCGAAACGGCAAAATTTCCAAAAAATCCAATATTCTATTAAAGGCCCACTACCTTTCCTGAGTAAAACATTAAGGTCTCTTAAAAACATAAATAACATCATAAAATGTATGCCGATGGCCTTAGATGAGCTTACAATACCAAACATATGCAAGATTTCCTCCGTAATATATGATAACAGTAGAGAGTCATTTGGCTGTTTTGCCGTCCGGCGCAGTGATAGTCAACTACCGCAAGTGCAAGTCTACAAAAGTATCAATCTCATTTTACATTTCCATTTTAAAATCAAAAGCCATTTTGGTATTAGGTAGTGGGCCTTTAACTAGGTGTCTTTGAGTGACAATAGTTCAAAAACTAGTATAAATAACTATCAATAAATTAATGCATCTGGCCTGAGTAAGATATTAACCTGGCAGTGACCAACAAACATATCTCAAATTTACCATATTATAAAGTACTTTCAACATCAGTTACCTCTACTGATGTCTCTGGTTGCAGTGCCTTTGTCATTGAAGTAGGTCTGGTCAGCATGACATCATGATCACGAATTTTCACGATCACCATAACATCCTGTAATGAGAGTAAAAATTATCTAGCGATAAGTGAACACCATCTTAGATTTAGGATATCTGTTATCCAATATCATATTCAAGTCAAAGTGTTATACAAAAGACACTTCTATTTTAAATGAAATGAAATATCTGGTTTCAGGAATTTTTCTTTTAAATTAGTAATCGAAAATATGAAATGATTAATACTAATGTGTCATTTTATGTATTTTAAGGAAGTTTGCTTCTAGAAGGATATAGGTCAGGTCTTATTAATAATCAAGACTCAGTTGTTCAAAAGGTGATTATTTATAAGTTTTACAAAGTTTTCTCAAAGATTATCTGAGTGGTCTTGAAACTAACAACATGTTAAAGTAGGATTCAATTTCATATGATGTTTGATATAAGATATGATTGATTGTCACCTACACTTTGACCTTTACCTGACGCTACACTTTGACCTTTACCTGACGCTTTCCTACTCTTTGACATTTTACCTTCTAGTCTCCTACACTTTTGACCTTTACTTTTCAGTGCCCTACACTTTGACCTTTACCTTACACTTTCCTACACTTTGACCTTTACATTATGCTTTCCTACACTTTGACCTTAACCTTACTGTCCCCTACACTTTTGACATTTACTTTTCAGTGCCCTACACTTTGACCTTTACCTTCCTGTCCCCCTACACTTTGTCATTACCTTACACTTTCCTACACTTTGACCTTTACATTATGCTTTCCTACACTTTGACCTTAACCTTCCTGTCCCCTACACTTTGTCATTACCTTATGCTTTCCTACACTTTGACCTTAACCTTACTGTCCCCTACGCTTTGACCTTTACCTTCTAGTCTTGTACACTTTGACCTTTACTTTCTAGTCTCCTTCACTTTTACCTTATTGTCCCCTACACTTTGTCATTACCTTATACTTTCCTCACTTTGACCTTTACCTTACTGTCACCTACACTTTGACCCTTTACCTTACTGTCACCTACACTTTGACCTTTACCTTACTGTCACCTACACTTTGACCTTTACCTTACTGTCCCCTACGCTTTGACCTTTACCTTCTAGTCCCCTACACTTTGACCTTTACCTTCTAGTCACCTACACTTTGACCTTTACCTTCTAGTCACCTACACTTTGACCTTTACCTTCTAGTCACCTACACTTTGACCTTTATTTTTCTAGTCACCTACACTTTGACCTTTACCTTCTAGTCCTGTACACTTTGACCTTTATTTTCTAGTCTCCTTCACTTTGACCTTTACCTAATTGTCCCCTACACTTTGACCTTTACCTTACTGTACTCTACACTTTGACCTTTACCTTACTGTCCCCTATCCTTTGACATTGACTTTCCTTTCCCCTTTACTTTGACATTACTTTACACTTTCCTTCACTTTGACCTTTACCTAATTGTCCCCTACACTTGACCTTTACCTTATGCGTTCCTGCACTATAACCTTTACCTTACTGTCCCCTGTACTTTGACCTTTACCTTACTGTCCCCTATACTTTGACCTTTATCTTACTGTCACCTATATTTTGACCTTTACCTTACATTCCCCTACACTTTGACCTTTACTTTCTGGTCTCCTACACTTTGACTTTTCCCTTACTGTCTCCTATCCTTTGACATTGACCTTCCTTTCCTCTTTACTTTGACATTACTTTACGCTTTCCTTCAATTTGACCTTTACCTTCCTGTCCCCTACACTTTGTCATTGCCTTATGCTTTCTTACACTTTGACCTTAACCTTACTGTCCCCTATCCTTTGACCTTTACCTTACTGTCCCATGTACTTTGGCCTTTACCTTACTGTCCCCTACACTTTGACCTTAACCTTAAGCGTTCCTACACTTTGACCTTTTACTTACTGTCCCCTAACTTCTAACCTTTACCTTATGTTTTCCTACTCTTTGACATTTACCTAACATTCCCCTACACTTTGACATTTACATAACTGTCCCCTACACTTTGTCATTACCTTACGCTTTCCTACACTTTGACCTTTACAATATGCTTTCCTACACTTTGACCTTTACAATATGCTTTTCTACACTTTGACCTTTACAATATGCTTTCCTACACTTTGACCTTTACCTTCTATTCTCCTTCACTTCGACCTTTTATTTTCTAGTCTTACTCCTACACTCTGACCCTTACTGTACAGTGCCCTACACTTTGACCTTTACCTTACTGTCCCCTACCCTTTGACATTTACCTTACCCTTTCCAACACTTTGACCTTAACCTTACTGTCCCATGTACTTTGACCTTTACCTTACTGTCCCATGTACTTTGACCTTAACCTTACTGTCCCCTATACTTTGACCTTTTCCTTATGCTTTCCTACACTTTGACCTTTACCTTACTGTCCCCTACACTTTGAACTTTACCTTCTAGTCTCCTATACTTTGACCTTTACTTTCTAGTCTCCTTCACTTTCACCTTTACCTTACTGTTTTCTATCCTTTGACCTTTACCTTACTGTCCCATGTACTTTGACCTTTACCTTATGCTATCCTACACTTTGATCTTTACACCTAACTGTCCCCTACACTTTGAACTTTACCTTCTAGTCTCCTATAACTTTGACCTTTACTTTCTAGTATCCTACACTTTGACCTTTACTTTCTAGTCTCCTTCACTTTCACCTTTACCTTACTGTCTCCTATCCTTTGACCTTTACCTTACTGTCCCCTATCCTTTGACATTGACCTTCCTTTCCCCTTTACTTTGACATTACTTTACGCTTTCCTTCACTTTGACCTTTACCTAACTGTCCCCTACAGTTTGACCATAACCTTATGCGTTCCTACGCTTTGACCATTACCTTTCTGTCCCATGTACTTTGACCTTTACCTTACTGTCCCCTACACTTTGAACCTTTACCTTATGCGTTCCTACACTTTGACCTTTACCTTACTGTCCCCTTAACTCTGACCTTTACCTTATGTTTTCCTACACTTTGACCTTTACCTTACTGACCCCTACACTTTGACCTTTACCTTCCTGTCCCCTACACTTTGTCATTGCCTTACACTTTTCCTACACTTTGACCTTTACCTTCTATTCTCCTTCACTTCAACCTTTTATTTTCTTGTCTCCTACCCTTTGACCTTTACTGTACAGTGCCCTACCCTTTGACCTTTACCTTACTGTCCCCTACCCTTTGACCTTTACCTTACCCTTTCCTACACTTTGACCTTTAACTAATTGTCCCCTAAACTCTGACCTTTACATTATGCTTTCCTACACTTTGACCTTTACCTTACTGTCCCCTACACTTTGACCTTTACTGTCTAGTCTCCTACACTTTGACCTTTATTTTCTAGTCTGTTTCACTTTCACCTTTACCTTCTAGTCTCATACACTTTGACCTTTACCTTACTGTACTCTACACTTTGACCTTTACCTTACTCTGTCCCCTATCCTTTGACATTGGCCTTCCTTTTCCCTTTACTTTGACATTACTTTATGCTTTCCTACACTTTGACCTTTACCTAACTGTCCCCTACATTTTGACCTTTACCTTATGCTTTCCTACACTTTGACCTTTACCTTACCGTCCCCTGTACTTTGACATTTACCTTGTTGTCCCCTATACTTTGACCTTCACCTTACAATTAATATTTTCTTTGATTCATATAGAATGGCAGCCACTTTTCCTAGTGATACTTTCATGTCCTTCCAGTTCTTTTGACCTTCTTGTCAGTCATCTCTGCCATCAGTTCAGGGGTAAATTTCTCCCTCGAAAACAAAAACAACCTGAAGCACACTTGAACATATCATTAATTTCATCACATAAATATCAGGTGAGAGAGAGAGAGCGAAAAAGGTATTAAGTTGCATAATTTGATTGCCCATGTAAAAGCTTTGATCCACTCATCAACAAAAACTAGCTATTCACAGAGGGGAACTGGATTTTTACATATACAAGCTTGATTCCAACACCTGAGGATCTCTCTGCACATATGACCTTCGCTTCACATTTTGCTAATAATGATACAAAACTTGATCTACTGCAGTTATGCTAGAAAAAATATGTTTCTATTCTGTGAACAGACAGTATGATGCCCTCTCTATTTTGCAATGTCACCATGTTCCCCCCTTGGCCCTGTGAGCTATTAAAATTGTGGTTGAAATGCCCATATCAATGAATGTGACAATACTAACGTTTTGACAGGAACATTTCCATATGACAATTACTTTTGTATCAAATATGCGTGTACCTATCATGTATAGACTAATAAACAAGTCATCTGCCCCTGTGTTATTTGCAATTTACAGTGGATTAGTCCTACCCTTCGGTGATTGACTGATCGCCAGGCTGTATATACTATATATGTAGCCACACCTTATATCAAATGTCGTATCAAAATATACTTAATTAAACATAGCCCGAGATACTCTGGCCCCGACACCAGACTTAGACATTATGACAGATAGATGTCTGGTGTAGGGCCAGAGCGCAGTAGTACTCGAAAATCTGGAATAAGCCGTTTGGTATCGGGCCAGGTCATCTCCGATTCAGACTGACCACCGAGAAGCACCACTAACGTTAGTCTATTCAACAAATGAATATTATATCTACCCAAATATAGCAATCCGTCAAGATTAAAGGTGATATGCATACTACAAGAAAATGGCGACAACGACGAGGGAAATTTAAAGTTGCGGAAAAGAAACTACTGTGTAGACACTATAGAACATGCATGCGTGATGAAACTGATGGCTAGGAGTAGATAGATTAATCATTTGTTGAAAAAACCAAGGTAAGTGGCGATTCTCGGGTGGTAATCTTTTGTAAGTAGCTGCATCGGAGATGACCTGGTCCGATACCAAACAGTGTCGGCTTATTCCAGGTTTTCGAGTACTACTGCGCTCTGGCCCTACGCCAGACATCTACAATGTATCTGTCATAATGTCTAAGTCTGGTGTCAGGGCCAGAGTATCTCGGGCTAATACACAGGGCCTCGTTACTATTGATGATATATATAAGATAGGACACGTCTATTTACATACATTATATGTAAATAGACGTGACCTTCTTATATATATCATCAATAGTAACAAGGCCCTGTGGCTAATATAAACAATACAGAATTTATCAATTGTGACAACAAAAAGATCATGATCATGTCAAAATACTTGCCACATTGGACATTATTTTATATAATTTTACATACTAGGTAAAGAATTGTTTTAATATCTTGAAACCCTTGTATTGGTACTGTTTAGCATCTGGCTAATATTTGGAGGTTCCAGACGGCAAAACAGCGACATGAATCTTCACTGTTAACATACATGTAGCCCAAGGTCTTGACATATCAGAACTTTTCCTATGCCTATTCCTATATCATAATCGATTATTCTTATGAATTTCATGACATTATATAAGGCCTACATATATACCCACCTGTTTCCCATTAAGTGATCAGCTATCAGACGATTCTCTCTTACTATTCCTAGTTCGATGTGCACACGAAGCGAAAAGTGATGGGTCGGGAAAATGGCGGTCGTCTACACACTCGGAACTATATATATTCGGAACACACTCGGTATGAGATGTGATCCGAGAGGTATCGAAAGAACTAGTCCTTACATAGTACATGGGGTTACTATTTAAGAGGACCATGTCAACAGTCAATAGTTGACTATTTAGTATGGAGCATGCGTTGTACAAATAGAACAGAGGAACAACACACCCACCTCACGTGTGGACAAGTCAGGAAATAGACAGAAAGAAAGGAGAAAGAGAGTCTGACCAGCTCTCGGAGCTTTGTCCAGACTACTCGAGAGAAACAGAAAGTCGGAATTTATACCAGAAAAGACCAATGAAAATAGAGAACAGAAATTTAAAGTAGCCAATTAGAAGAGAGATAACAGATGAAAGTGAAAGTAGAACACAAAAAACAGGAATCGAACCCGGGTCTCCGGGGTGGAAATCTACGGTTCTACCGACTGAGCCAAAGAAGCATGCTCCGTCAGCTGAGTGACAGAGACCGTATTTAACACTATTTACAAATCACACCGACCCGCTCCTTTTACACACGAATATGTCCAATTAGGTATCTAGCTGACAACAAATTCATGTATTACTTCACTATATGATTAAACCTGGTAAGTGCAGTGTATATTTTCAGTTTGACATTGTTATTTGCAATATAGGAGCATGTGTTCCTGAGACAAGATATGTGTAGAATGATGCACGTGTGTCAAGTCCCGTGCTTTATATGTTGGCCAGTGAAGGTAACTAATTTAAGCAGAGCAAAAAAAAAATGGCTGCCACTTCGGATACACTCACAATTTTACAATCAAAGTACAGGGATTTCGAAACACTGTATCAATCGCTTACCTTCTGTTCGACGAATTAACGCTTGGCTAGCTGTTGATACAGGCATGGCTAATGGCATAACGTAAGATGTTTTGATGCTATCCTCATTCTAGGCATACTACGAAGCGTAGGCAATATGGAGGTGATCGATGTTATTCAAAACCGGGAGCGGGTACTGTAGTTTTTTGATTGGTCCACCAATGAGATACAGTCTCTCAAATACTCATTTAAATACTTTTACAAATATGGTCATCCGTGGTTTGGGACCATCGTCCCTCTGATAAAGTGATTAGTACAAATTCATCACAGTGTCCTCTTGCAAAGAAATTTCAAACACATTATCATTCTGATTATTGTCTTAGAAAGTCTGGTTGATGTAGGTTTGGATTTCCTTTTTCAGAATGCAATTACTAAGTAATTTAGATTTGGGGTCTGAGAATTTAAAAAGTCGTTTTTATGAAACAAAACGTGGTAAGAGGGCAATCTGATTAAAATGCAGATCCTTATACCCACTCCGTTATATGAAGGATCTGACAATATCCCATAGGGGTTCACGTCCAGATGACCTTTATACCACGTGGTCTTCATATCGGATACATTTTCTACACCTTGTCACATCCATCAAAAACGATATTTCGTCAAAGTATACTTATACAATTAGCTTTGTTGTTCTTTGGGCGAAATGACTATGTAAACCAAAATAATTCTGACAGTTTTTTCAAAAAATCCCTGAAATTCACTGTCAAAATTTTGCAAGTAGCAATTTGATTGGCTATTTTCAAAGGTCACCTGGACATGACCCCTTATGGGATTTTCGCAGATCCTCATTTCAAACGTAGTGATAATAAGGATCTGTATTTTAATCAGATTGGGTGAGAGGGATGCGTACATAAATGCATACGATAAGATTATTCTAGAAAATTGGCAAGCAAATATGGATATCCAAGTGATTGGAAATAGTAAAGCAGCTGCCTATTATGTTTGTGCACATTTATGTAAATCAGAGCCAGAAGATTTAAAATTTGCTCTTTCTTCACTACTTTCATCCATAGATAGGACAGTAAATCAACGAACACGTATGTTAAGAATAGGATCATGTATTCTAAAAACCAGAAAACTTAGTGCACAGGAAGCAGCATACAGACTGCTTTATGACCTTAATCTAATATTTTCTTCAAGGACTGTTTTATCATTGAATACTGAACCACCAAGGAAAAGATTTCTAGTGTTAAAATCAAAGAAAGATAGAGAAGAGCTTGATGAGAAAAGTACAGACATCTTTCATAACAATCTAATTGACTACTACAAAGCTAGACCAGCATGCTTACACACAGTTTGTTTGTATGAATTTACACAGTGGTTTGTTAAATGTCAACTCTCTGATAAATCCCCAAACTCATCTAGGTTAGAAAGAATAAAATTGAAATCACCTTTTGAACATGTTTGCATAAGAAAAAGAAAGAAAGCAGTTGTGATAAGACTTCCCAAGCTGTCAATTGCAACAGATGATTATTTTTACAGTCTACTGATGTCATATATACCTTTTGAAAATGAAGATGATTTGTTAAGATCACCAGATGGTAGTCTTTATGATAGTGCTAGAGATGCATTTTATGAAAAGAAAAGTAATATAGATATTAAACATTTGTATTCTCATGCATTGATAGAGGAAATTGAAAATGCATTGAGATTTATTCACTATTCAAGAGTTGAATTGGCTTCAAGTTCCAATTTTGCTGATGATGAAATAAACAAAGAAGAGAGTGCCAACATCTCTATACCATTAGACTCAGAATGTGTAGATTGTTTTGATGTCAATGACAACAATTCTGTGAATCACATTACAGACACCCAACATATACATGAATTGCAGGTGTGCTATCTTTCAAGAAATGAACTTTAATTGAAACTGGAAAAGTAAAAAGGTAGTCAAAGAAGTGTTATGAAAACTATAATGGATCATTACAAAAAGAGATTTAGTTCTCAGTTACTTTTGTTCATAACTGGTGGTGCTGGAGTAGGGAAAATTTGACAAATTTAATTGTTGATTGGCTTAATCATTGCACTAGCATGCAGTTAGGTAAATCCCCTGTATTAGTGTGTGCACCAACACGAACAGCAGCTAGAAATGTACGTGGCAATACTTTACACAGTGCATTTCATCTTCCTGTTCAACATGGTGGACAACCTACATTCTTTGAGTTAACGGGGAAATCTTTAAAGAAATTGCGCACATTATATCAAGGTATCCATACTCTGGTTATTGATGAAATTTCAATGGTAAGCTCTAGACTGTTTGAATTTGTCTATAAACGCCTCTGTAGTATTAAAGATAATACAGAATTTTTTGGTGAAATAAATGTCATCTTGGTTGGAGATCTTTTACAACTTCGGCCTGTAAAAGGACATTATGTATTTGAGAACAGATACCTTTGGTCGAATTTCAAAACTGTATTTTTTACAGAAAATGTTCGCCAAAATAGTTCATTTGCTCAATTACTTAATAGAGCCAGGGTAGGGTTGCTGAAAAAAGAGGATATTTCATTGTCAAAGACTCGAATTATTTATCCAATCCCATATAACATAACTACAGTTTTGCATCTATTTCCTACTGTAAGACAAGTTGTAGAACATAATGACAAGATGCAAAACTTGATCAGTGATGACGTAGTTAGAATTACTGCTATTCATTACTTTTCACAAAATGACTTACAAAGGAAGCACTCTTATGATGTACCAGAAGATTTAATTCCAAGTGATGATAGAAATGCTGGTGGTCTTTGTAATATCTTGCGTATTTCAAAATTTACAAGAGTGATGCTTAAAAGAAATATTTACACTGAAAATGGGTTGGTAAATGGCGCGCTTAGATTTGTTCAAGAAATAATAAAAGATCCAAATACTGGTTTAGTGAACACAGTATACATAAAATTTGATGATGAAAGAATTGGTGGTGTTTTTAAAGATATCGTTTGCGTATCTGAAAGCCATTTAAATGATACAGTAATTGATTCTGATTTATGCCTTGAAAATTTTTCTTCAAAAATTCTTAGAAAGGACCGACACCTGCGACCCGGGGGTGGCATTTTAATATATCATAAGGAAAATGTCATTGTAAAGAGAAGGGATGATTTTGAGACAAATGATTAAGAAGTATTGTGGGTTGAAATTGTATTTGGAAACAGTAAAGTAATTTTAGGTTGTATATATAGACCTCCAGATAGTAATATTGACTACTGGAATAAACTTGATACAATGCTTGATCATGTTACTGATGACTCGAAACAAACAAATGCTGATATTATTATCACTGGTGATATCAATGTAAATATGCTCACCATACAGCCTAATTCCACTTTTAGTAGACTCCTCAGCAAATATAATATGACAAACTTTGTAAATGATTTTACAAGAGTAACACCTGATTCCTCTACCTCAATTGACATTGTTCTTACAAATAACAATACCATTGTTAAAAATACACATATAACACCTCCGATATGCAGTGATCATTCTGTTATTAATTTCAGTTTTTTGTCATTCTGTTTTTAAACAACATACATATGCTAAAAAACATTTATCTCTATAATGAAGCGGATGTTGTCAAGATGAATCAAATGATAAATAATATTGACTGGGTAAGTATTGGTGAACACCATGATGTAGATAGTTTCAATTCCATATTTAGTGATACTATAAATAGGGTTATGAATGCAAAAACCGCAAAAACTCTACTTAAGTTCAATAATAAACACTCTATCCATCCACCATTAAATTATAAGAATCTTGGTTTCCTATAGATAAAGATGGTCTTGTTGAAATTTTTTCAATAATCAACTTCTTCTGATAATATTGATCTTTGCCAGGAAAGGAGAAAATGTAGCAGCCAGACAGGGATTCAAACCCTGGACCCCTCAAACACCAGCCGAAAAAAATGCTCCACCGCTGAACGACCTGGTCAACGATGATCAACCCAGTTATTTCCCACTGCATTTCCTCCCTCCCTTTTCAAGTCTTCGCCTTCAAAGGCATTTAAGACCACTTTATATATAACACCATGTTTATGTAGACACTAAATCTAGAACCAGGGGTATACACATTACACCAGGGTTATATAGACACTACAGCTCTAACACCAGGGTTATATAGACACTACAGCTCTAGCACCACGGGTTATGTAGACACAAATAGGTCTAACACGAGGGTATATAGACACTACAGCTCTAACACCAGGGTTATATAGACACTACAAGCCCTAACACCAGGGTACAGCCCTAACACACCAGGGTATAATAGACACTACAACTCTAGCACCAGGGATATATAGACACTACAGCTCTAACACCAGGGTTATATAGACACTACAGCTCTAACACCAGGGTTATATAGACACTACAGCTCTAACACCAGGGTTATATAGACACTACAGGTCTAGCACCAGGGTTATATAGACACTACAGCTCTAACACCAGGGTATATAGACACTACAGCACTAACAGTGGGAGACAGTACAGCTCTAAGTGTCAGGGTTATATATACACTACAGGTCTTGCACCACCATTATATAGACACTACAGGTCTTACACCAGAGGTATATAGACACTACAGCAATAACACCAGGGTATATAGACACTACAGCTCTAACACCAGGGGTATAGAGACAGTACAACCTTAGCACTAGATGTATATTTAGACACTACAGCTCTAGCACCATGATTATATAGGCACTACAGTTCTAAAACCAGGGCTATATAGACTTTACAGCTCTAATACCATGATTATATAGGCACTACAGTTCTAGAACCAGGGCTATATAGACACTACAGCTCTAACACCAGGGTTATATAGACACTACAGCTCTAACACCAGGGTATATAGACACTACAGCCCTAACACCAGGGTTATATAGACACTACAGCTCTAACACCAGGGTATATAGACACTACAGGTCTAACACCAGAGTATATAGACACTACAGCTCTAACAACGGGGTATATAGACACTACAGGTCTAACACCAGGGTATATAGACACAACAGGTCTAACACCAGGGTTATATAGACACTACAGCTCTAACACAAGGGTTATATAAACACTAGAGGTTTAGCGTCTATAAACACAACAACTCTAGCACCAGGGTTATATAGTTTGTTTGGTTTGTTTATTTTTACGTCCTATTAACAGCCAGGGTCATGTAAGGACGTGCCAGGTTTCTTGGTGGAGGAAAGCCGGAGTACCCGGAGAAAACCACCAGCGGTATATAGACACTATAGGTTTAGCACCAGAGGTATATAGACACTAATAGGTTTAGCACCAGTGGTATAATGGACACTACAGGTTTAGCACCAGTGGTATATGGACACTACAGGTTTAGCACCAGAGGTATATAGACACTATAGGTTTAGCACCATGCGGTATATGGACACTACAGGTTTAGCACCAGTGGTATATGGACACTACAGGTTTAGCACCAGTGGTATATGGACACTACAGGTTTAGCACCAGAGGTATATAGACACTATAGTTTACACCAGAGGTATATAGACACTATAGGTTTAGCACCAGCGGTATATGGACACTATAGGTTTAGCACCAGTGGTATATGGACACACTAGCACCAGTTGGTATTAGACACTACAGTGGTATATTGACACTACAGGTTTAGCACCAGAGGTATATAGACACTATAGGTTTAGCCACCAGCGGTATATGGACACTACAGGTTTATCACCAGTGGTATATGGACACTACAGGTTTTAGCACCAGAGGTATATGGACACTACAGGTTTAGCACCAGAGGGTATATAAGACACTATAGGTTTAGCACCAGCGGTATATGGAAACTACAGGTTTTTAGCACCAGCGGTATATAGACACTACAGGTTTAGCACCAGTGGTTATATGGACACTACAGGTTTAGCACCAGTGGTATATGGACACTACAGGTTTAGCACCAGAGGTATATAGACACTATAGGTTTAGCACCAGCGGTATATGATTACTGTAATTTAATAATGCTTTACACTAATTTCATTTTGAAAGGGGTATAGGTTTATTCGAAGATATGTAAATTAAGCTATCAATAGCATATTTTTTCTTTGGAAATAGGTTTTAAATGCAAGAAATAAAAAGCTAATGACAAAATATTCTAGAATAGTTAGAGGGTAACCTGAGCTATTTCCAAAATAAAGTCCGCATATTTTTCAAATTTGGTAATAGTATTCACAGATAGCCCGTATCGGCAGATAGTCGCATTAAGCATCATCTGATGTAAAGAAAATTGTATACCCCATGGCCAATACAAAGGAGATTACGGTGAAAAATTAGAAACTTATATCCAGATATGATATTTTCCATTTCAAATGATAAATTTCCTATAGATTTCAATAATATTGCTAAGCTTAACTGGCTTGTACATATTTAGTTAAGACTAGTGTGATTTTGATTTTGTAACTGATTTTTTTTTTTTTTTTTGCAGAGATCATGATATTTGTTGGAAAACGTTGTTTCCTTTGCCTCAAACAACTGCTCCGTTACAAACAACTCTGTGATGACCCACATCAAAGAAAAACAACCACATGTTTTTTATGTTGGAAGTACTGCCACCTGGCCAACCTGTGCACTCCAGCAGCTGTCAAGACCCTGCCTATGCCCATTGAGGATCTGTTGGTGGACACCTACTTCCATTTCTATTACAGGTTCATATAAATTATATATATATTGCTTGAGGAAATTGATTCCAAAATTCTATACTTTTACAACTTCAGTTTTAGAAAGAAAACTAATAATATGAGGTATCTGAACAATTTATTAGGGCTGGCCTGTAGTATCCTTAATTATTCAATTAATTAACTGAAAAAATGTGTCAAATTATATATTTTCAGCTCAGCAGGAAAGAGAAATACAAGGAATTTACATAGATTTGGGATGTAGAGCCAACCAAGATACTGAACGTTGTTCTACCCATCGGTTGAGCCTTGAGAAGTGTGTGAGGTGAAGTGCCTGCTAGATCACTGGCCAGCCCTCCAGAGCTACAGGTACTTCAATTGTCATGATGAGGTGGCGAAGTCTGGCCGAATCAAGAGGTTAATTGATTGTCAACTATCATCTCCCAAGATGAGAATGTACTACTTGTTTCTGGGCTTTCATCCTAGAGCCACTCAAACGGTTTAACACAACTTTTCGCGTATTACTATAATTCTAAATATATATTAAAAGTAGTAATTATTTTGAAAAAAAAATAAGTATGACAGAATATTTTAATTTGTATATGATCATGAGTATGATTGTAGTTCTTGTCAATATAAAGTCTATAGTGTTATATGAATGTCACACACTTATGTTTTAATCATTGATAATTCTTAATATTTTACAAAACAATTTTTGGACATTAGACCATTGTGCCTTTGGGAATTCCCACATCCAAACCAACAGGAACTTGATCTCGTATGTGGAGTAATTGCGGAAGCGCCTTACGGAAGCCTACGCTCTTACATCGTCCAACTCCGACTTGGCCAAATCCAGACAGAAGAAGGTTTATGACAGCAAGGTGCGCGGTTCAGCCGTAACCGTTGGGGACAGGGTACTGGTCATGGTCGTGGCCTTTGACGGTACACATAAGATTGCTGACAAATGGGAGGAGTACCCATACATCATAATGGATCAACCCAACAAGGACGTTCCGGTATTCCAACTTTGGAGAGAGGACGGTGAGGGAAGGATCAGAACTCTTCATCGCAACCTCTTGCTGCCTATTTAGTTTCCTGCCTGGACGCCCTAAAGCTCCTACAACCCTGCTCCGAGATGACAACGACCAAGTCAGACAAGACAGACAAGACAGACAATTCCTGTCAAACCAGATGAGGACAATTCGGAGTCGACATCGTCGTCTGATGAGGAAGCAATGGCGTTAACGAGGATGGAATCAAGGAATGACTCGAACACCATTCTTGAGGAAGAGGTTGTTGCCGGGATAGAGGAAGGAGGGGGACGGCCTCTCAGAGGGAACGGAGATTGATGTGGAGGGGCGAGTTGGAGGATGTTGAATCTGAGGATGATTTACCAGAGGAAACCGAGGAGGAGAACCAACCCAGAAGATCTCGGAGAGAACTATATTTAGGATTTTAACGGAGACAGAGTGGATGAGAAGTGGAGCCTATGTTTGCTCACAGCAAACGAGGGAAACCGGATTGGGATGTCCCGAGCTCATTATCTCACCTAGCGCTGTCCTCCGGTGACTCTTCAAGGACAAAGCGGAAGTCCGCGGCAGCGAATTCTCAGCATTGTCACTTGAAAGTGATTTGATTTTAATCTTTGTTTTCCAGTATTTCACTGTTTTTCTTAAATTTAGAATGTGTATTTTTGTATTATTAAAGTCAATTAATTATTGATTATGATTTTCAGGATTAAATTTGGTTTATATTCAGGCATTGACAACAGTCTTGTCTGATGTCTATTGAATTTCAGTGGTGTTTCCAGATACTGTGAAGTTAATTAATATGATTTCACTTTCAGTGGAATACACTTAAAGTTGACTAATTTGTTCATTTCTATTTCAGATTTAAGCAAATATTGCTGTAATATTGTGGTATTTAATATTTCTCCATTTTTCTTTGTATTTTGTCGTGGACGACATTTTACGACGGCAGGGGAGGATGTAGCAGGGATGAAATTTATAAACTATAAATTGTATTTTGTTTTTAATATTTATATGCCGTCATTCGCGCCGACCGTCCCGTGTTTTGTATCGTGCTCGCATAAAAGAATTGTCCGTTGTATCGAATCCCATATTGTGATCGTAGTGTACAGTTGCGTTGCTCGTTAGTTGTTGTTACGTCAGTGTCCTATGGTGTGATTTGTATTGGTCATAATTATGCAAGTTGTTTTGTTGGATTTCATTGGTCCGTTTCGGATGGTTCAGTTTTTTGCGAGTGTGTTTCATTTCCTTATCTCGTTAGTACCCTTTTTGGACTCATAGAGGACGGACGACTTTTATGACTACCTACAATATTTGGATGGTCAGGATCTTTCTACAGTTTATATATAGATCTGTTATACGGCTCTGTGCCACACGCAGGGTTGTGTTGCTTCAGATAGATCTGAGTAATAAAGACAGCAGAATTCATATGAGGAGTTGTTTTGATCATTTTGAATTCTACGATTCACCCCTACCCACATGGACACTACAGGTTTAGCACCAGCGGTATATAGACACTATAGGTTTAGCACCAGCGGTATAATGATTACTGTAATTTATATGCTTTACAATAATTTCATTTTGAAAGGGGGTATAGGTTTATTCGAAGATATTAGTAAATTAAGTTATCAATAGCATATTTTTAGGTCATCTGACCCGAAGGGTCAGGATGACCTATAGTCGTCATGTTTTCGTCCGTCGTCGTCCGCCGTGCGCCGTGTGCGTTAACTTTTCACATTTTGAACTTCTTCTCAAGTTCTACCAGTGCAATTTAGCTGAAACTTACATGAAATGATCCTGACATGGTCCCGACAAAGTGGTTGTTATTTTCGGGTCGATCCAAAATCCAAGATGGCCACCACAGCCGCCATCTTGAAAAACACATTATGAACTTTTCAAGTTCTACAAGTGAGATTTGGTTGAAACTTGCATGAAATAAAATCCTGAAAAAGTGTTATTTTTTGGATCGATTCGAAATCAAAGATGGCTGCCACAGCCGCCATCTTGAAACACATTTTGAACTTCTTCTCAAGTTCTACTGGTTTGATTTGGCTGAAACTTGCATGAAATGATCCTGACATGGTCCCGGCAAGTATTGTAACATCTTTGGTTGATCCCAAATCGGAGATGGCTACCATGACACTATATCTAATTAATTCTTATATGTTAAGACCTTGGGCCTATTGTTTGAAATAAAATTTAAAAAATTGAAAATGATCCTGACATGGTCCTGACAAAGTGACACCATATATAATTAATTTTTACTATTGCCAAGGTAGTCAGATGACCGTTAAGGCCCTTTGGGCCTCTTGTTTCTTTGGAATAGGTTTTAAATGCAAGAAATAAAAGCTAATGACAAAATATTCTAGAATAGTAAGAGGGTAACCTGAGCTATTTCCAACATAAAGTCCGCATATTTTTCAAATTTGGTAATAGTATTCACAGATAGCCCGTATCGGCAGATAGTCGCATTAAGCATTGTCTGATGTAAAAAAAATTGTATACCCCATGGCCAATACAAAGGAGATTACGGTGAAAAATTAAGAAACTTATATCCAGATATGATATTTTCCATTTCAAATGATAAATTTCCTATAGATTCAATAAATATTGCTAAGCTTAACTGGCTGTGTACATATTTAGTTGAGACTAGTGTGATTTTGATTTGTAACTGATTTTTTTTGTTTGTTTTTTTTTGTTTTTTTTTTGTTTTTTTTTTTTTGTTTTTTTGGCAGAGATCATGATATTTGTTGGAAAACGTTGTTTCCTTTGCCTCAAACAACTGCTCCGTTACAAACAACTCTGTGATGACCCACATCAAAGAAAAACAACCACATGTTTTTTATGTTGGATGTACTGCCACCTGGCCAACCTGTGCACTCCAGCAGCTGTCAAGACCCTGCCTATGCCCATTGAGGATCTGTTGGTGGACACCTACTTCCATTTCTATTACAGGTTCATATAAATTATATATATTGCTTGAGGTAATTGATTCCAAAATTCTATACTTTTACAACTTCAGTTTTAGAAAGAAAACTAATAATATGAGGTATTTGATGTTTTATCATAAAAAGAATAAATTATCTACCTACCTATCCAACACTGACTGGTATGGGTAGATAAAGGAGACACAAACAAATTATTATGGCTGGCCTGGAGCATCCTTAATTATTCAATTATTTAACTGAAAAATATGTCAAATTATATATTTTCAGCTCAAGCAGGAAAGAGAGATACAAGGAATTTACATAGTTCTGGATGTAGAGCCAACCAAGATACTGAACGTTGTTCTACACATTGGTTGAGCCTTGAGAAGTGTGTGAAGTGAAGTGCCTGCTAGATCACTGGCCAGCACTCCAGAGCTACAGGTACTTCAATTCTCATGATGAGGTGGCGAAGTCTGGCCGAATCAAGAGGTTAATAATTGTCAACTATCATCTCCCAAGAGTGAGAATGTACTACTTGTTTCTGGCTTTATCCTAGAGCCACTCAAACGGTTACTATAATTTTAATATATATATGAAAAGTAGCAATTATTTTGAAAAAAAATAAGTATGACAGAATATTTTAATTTGTATATGATCATGAGTATGATTGTAGTTCTTGTCAATATAAAGTCTATATATTTTTATATGAATGTCACACACTTATGTTTTAATCATTGATAATTCCTAATAATTTTACAAAACAATTTTTGGACATTAGACCATTGTGCCAGGCATAGGTAGTCGACAATCAGGACAACATTTCCCCATCCTTGATCAATAGATTTTTTGGTAATTAAGTTAAACAATATAAGTGTATAAATCATGAATATTTATTATTAAATAACTTGTAAAACATTTTTAAAATGATTAATCAAGGATGTTTCGAATTCTACATTAATCTGAATTAAATATATTTCTAGGAGGATAATACCAAATGATGGAAGTTTGTTATGATTTTTATTACCAATAATAATTACTTTAAAGAAATTTCAATTTCATTTGTGATAACCTGCCCAAGAAAATCTTCACACTAACTGTTTTCTTTTTTATTCTAACAGGTCTGTCAGGAAATTCTATTGCACTGTTGTCGACAAGATGATCAAGAAGTTTCCATTTGAGGGTACAGTCGTCGCCAAGTTGGGTACCTTAACACTGCCACAAGATCAGATGGCACACCAATAGATGTGATGGCCATTGCCAGGAGGAGTTCCCAGGAGGACTTTCCCAAACTAGAGAGTGTCCTGGGCTCCATTATAACTGTAACAAGGACATTAAGGTGGTAAAGCCCCATCAATCAATCAATGAACCAAACTAAAGGATGAACTGACTGATTACACTTGAATTCTGAACTTCCTAGATTGGTTCCTGGTAATAGGCCAGTATGGGGAAAAATGTGTAATCTCATCACACGGATGACTTTGCTGTACCCTTAAACCTATCCAGGAGATCTGAAAGCTGACAAACACAGCAACAAGGAAATATAATATGTGTCACTAATCTTCAGATTTCCAAATGAAATTGAGAGAATAATTAGTGCTTGAATTTAACTTGTACTATGATTTGTTCATATGAAATGATCTGTGATGTGTTCTTCCATGTATGTGACTTGAACATGAACAGTTGGTAATGTATTTATTAAGTTGTGTTTGTCAATTTAATCAATTTAATTTATTTTAATTGTAACAGTTGATACTTTTTCAGAATAAAAAACAGAATCAGTTTGTAGTTTTTTCATAAAACATGAATTTATAGAGTTCAAGTTATGTTTTACATAAAATGTCATTCATGAATATGACTACAATACTTCTTTTTTATTGAAGTAGTATTTATTTTCAATGAATTTAACAGAATAATTATTTATTATGGAGACAAGCTTGGCATAAAATGCATTCCATATGATTCAGTTTGTTTTTTTCTATTGAAAGTTTATTGTTTATAGGTATTCTGTGGACATTTGTAACTTATATATAATAGTTTGTTGTATTTATTTTACAAAGAAGAGTAATATGTGTAATGAAGTAGTTCCTATTTTAAAGTCATCTGACCCAAAGGGTCTGGATGACCATTCATGCATCGTCCGTCATCCTGCACCATCTGCCGTCCGCCATGCGTAAACTTTTGATTCAAAATGACTTCTTCTCAGGTTTTTGTTGAAATGAATGACTTTGACCTTCATGCAAGGTCACAGGAGTCAAATAGGCTAAAATCTTTAAAGTTATATGTGCCGTATTTTTCATACTCACGAATCAAGATGAGCTTTTAATATGTTATTCATCATCACCAAAAATTACCAACTTTTTGAAAATTACAGTACTTTCAATGTATTGGTTTTAATTCTACATGCACAAATAAGAGCTGAAAATGATTTTCGGCAGTACTGCCAAAAATGATTTATTTACATAAATAGTGAAGTGAAATGAGTACATACTGTCAGACCATGAAGCCAAATTGTGGTCTACAAACTTTATTACACATTTTTACAATGTTTGCAGTAATTGTAAAGTGATTTCTGCAGGTATGTTTCCATGTAACATATTTAAGGCATAAAAAAGTCATCTGAAGCCATTTGAATGGATTTTCACAGATTTATTCATCAAACCTTATGGTTTTTTAATAGATTAACGATGCAAAAATAGAATGTCAAAATTTTCGCCAAGTTACGGCACATATACCTTTAAAGGACTTCTTGTAAATAACTAAGAGTCTGAGAGACTGGATATTAAACTTGTAGCATGGTGGGGATCAAGGGAATTTAATTCATGGTCTAAGTCATCAAATATATCAGAACCTGAACTTTTCCTATTAAAAGAGATCTTTGTAATGCCTTAATTGTTTGCCACCTACTTTATTCTTTGAGGTGTTGTATAATGTGCCAATAGTTAGATGACCCATGGGCCTGTTGTTTTTGTTAAACACATATTGCTTCTTATCAATTAACTTACATTTATCCTAGAATCATGTGAAATCTTGCAAGATGTTAAATGTTATGGAATTTATTCACAAATACAAATAAATGATATAGTTGTTTTAAACTGTTTTCAAGTTATTTGTACTGTATAGTGTGTTAAAAAAATTCTCTAGATTTACTTCAATTAAGACTTCAATGGTTAATACGCTACGATGTGGCATGTCAACTCAAATGTCGAAAATGTCATCAAAAAATCAAATCTAAATCTTCATCAATGCTTTTTCCTCCCTATTTATATTTTCTAATCGCTTTTAAGAACATATTCAATTTCTCTGCATGAAGATGAGAATTTTAATAGCTGTATTGTCCACAAAAAGACATGTAGAACATTCAATTAAAAGCTCATCAATAATATCGTTCACAAAGATACCAAAAAGAAGAGGACTGAGTATTGAGCCTTGAGGAACTCCAGCCTTAATCCTACCTATTTTAGAAAATGAATTATTGATAAATACTTTTTGTTTTCGATTACTAAGATAATTTTCCAACCATAACAAGAAATTTCCTGAAATACCATGGCCACCACATCTAATGATTGTAATTTTACAAGCACACCTTTGTGCCAGACTGTTAGTCGAAGTAGTAAAGCTTTTGAAATAACACAGAAAAATTACATGTGTATGTGTTTTTTCTCCTCGATAAACGATATCTATACAAATTTCTGTCTATCTTTTTGTGTCTATGTTTTTCTGCCGCTGTGCTTGTCTTTCTGTCTATATTTGTATGATCTATGTGCTGTGTACATGTATGTCTGTGGTGTATGATGTGGGTGTATGTGTGTTGGTCCTGTATGTATATTGTGGTGTGTGTTATAGTGATGTGTTCAGCATAAATGTGTAACAAGGTATTGGAATTTTGTATTATCAAGATAAGATTGGATAAATAAAAACAACTGACAATGAAAAAGTCTGATGGTGAATGATTGTGAGTTTTCATATGTCAATATATGCTATATTCACAAAACTGATTTATGAAAGAATTAAAATTGCCATCCAACATAAAACTTTATTTATAAACATCTAATTCTTATAAATATTTACTGCAACACTTTTACTTAAAAGCTAAGACAATTGTGACACTTTTTTTTCATAAATCTAATCTTGGCAATACATTTAAGATATTGATAAGGGAGAACCACCCACATGCACTGTACAACCATATCTGAGACCCAGGAAGTCTAGTGATATACATATCTGTGATACATAACTGGATACTATAACACAAGCACCATACATATCCAATGGGGATGACAACCTACGTCATCGGGAATTAACGTCATCGGAACACCACATGATAACGTCTGTATGTGACTATAAAACGCCCGCTTCAAGCACCACAAAATACTTGCTGAAATTATACATAAAACAATGCATCCTAAAACTTGTCTACGCACATCGACTTGTCACACATGTATAACGTTAGAGACTCTGTGAAACTATGATATCGTCAATACTATCAGATAATGTATACACCCACCACATCACGTCTGGGATACTTGTCATAATTTTATTCAATTTTAAAAGTAACAAGTTGATAACTGCCACAAAACTGTATTTACTAATATGTAATATACTATTGGTCAAAACATTTATACCACCATATCGACTTGTCACCACACATAACGTAATTGAAATTTGAAAGTGATAAGGTGTGTATACCACCACATCGACTGTAACGGTCACATCCAAAGTTACGAAAACTGAATGTATATTACAGCCATTGTGCATGTAGTCGTTATTTTACGCCATTCATGCAACTCCAGTGGAAAAGCGCCAAATACACTTTTATTGAATTTATTTGATCTTGAAAGATGACTTTTTTAACCGATTATCAGCAAATGGTTTGGCGAGCTATAAAAAAAACCTTTCCCCCATTGTTATCCATCCGTCTTTTGTTTCTGTTATTTCTCTGAAAGTACTGGAGGGGTTTCATATGTAGATCCAGTTATGTATAAAATATTTCGGGATCAATCAGAAATCGAGATGGGAAACAAGAAAACATCATTTGTTACGATAACAAATACATGTATTTGCCAGAGAGTATTAAGGATCTATTTTAAATTCCATGTTTAGAAAAGTCATCTTTCTTGATTCTAATAGCTGAACTTGCTGTTATGGTGGTTCAAATTCCACATGTAAGCATAGTTATGCATATTTCATTTTGTCATCCATTGATGACAATGGCCAACTGGTAGTCATCATTTTTGTTTTCATATAGGTGTTATACCACCCATCGATTTTGTACTTAATAAATGGACCATTTTCTGGAATTTTATAATGTACTATCTGTATTTACCATTGTTGTGCATAATGCAACAATTATGTGTTATACAACACCACATCAATGAAACGTTCTGTGTTTGACATACATGTATGTTTGCATCAAATACTTGTCATGATGTTTGTCTGTATATTTTGATATTCATTTATATAGCGTGTATTTTTACCACATCGACAGATAATCATTACAAAATACATGAATATTTGCTAATTTCAAATAATATTTTGAAATTTTATAAGGTGTGTATACAAAACCACAAAACGACTTATACAGGTATGATAACTGTATTTTTTGAACGGATAAAATGTCTATTAGTTACTACTTGAAATATAATTTAATTTATAAGGTGTGTACCACCAATAACAATAAAATACGAAAATTTACACGTCTGACATATTTGATCATGTAAAAAATGTGTGACCACCACATCGACTTGTCGAAACAAAAAACGTATTTGACGGATTACGAGCAATGACGAAAGGCGATTTCAATCACCATCGACTTGATAGTAAAAAGTCGTCTTGTATTTGATAAATTAATCAACCAATACAAGGTATTTTTGTATCCACTGGAGTCGCACACTTAAATAACGTACATGTACAATGACTGTTAATTCGTCTGTATTTTTGGATGTAAGGTATACCACTAAACATGTGACTTATCACCATACACTAATAAAACGTCTGTTTTTGTGTAACGATTAATATGTTATTACCACCACATCGACTTTACACACCACATAAAACGTCTGTTTTTGTCTGTGTATACCAAATTTGTTTTTTACAACTGTATGTATTTGTGACCACATGTGACATGTCACCACTGTCGATAACGTATTGTAATTGATGTGTTTATAATTATGTGCTACCACCACATCGACTTGTCACACTGTAACAATCTGTCTTTGACGCACGATAGGTTTAGAAGATGCATTGTTTAACTTATGATAATTTCACGCTTTTCACTTGAAACGTCATTGTTTTTGTGTGTATATCCCTTCCGATGTAGGTTACCACCACATATCGACTTGTTCTACACACAGATACCACACTGTATTTGATCTAGAATAAGCATCCATACATATATGGGTACACCACATCGACTTGTCACCAAAATACATATTTAGGTCTAGTATTTTATTTATATAAGGTATGTGTATACCACCATATACCACCACAACATACGTCTGTATTTGACTATAAAAGGTCACATACCACATCTGTTGTTTATAACGTCATGCAAACACTGTATTTTTGATGTACTATAAACTAGTGTGTGTATACCACCACTTGACTTGTCACTATATCACGTCTGTATTTGACAATACATAAGGTGTGTATACCACCACATCGACTTGTCACACATGATACACGTCTGTACTGTATTATCATGCACAATACATATCTGTAGGTACTACACACACCACCACATCGACTTGTCACTAGAACATGACAACGTCTGTATTTGAACATTAATAATATCTGTGTATACACACCATCGACTTGTCATCACATGACAACGTCTGTATTTAGATCTGTAATAAGGATAATACCACCACAACACCATACATATCTGTATTTGTACTTAATAAGGTGTGTATAACGTTGTCATACCACATGATGACAACGTCTGTATTTGATGTGAATCATTAATAGGTGTGTATACCACCACATCGACTTGTTACACACTAGCTGATAACGTCTGTATTTGATGTGTATAATATCTGGTGTGTAACATACCACCACATCGATTGTCTATTACACACACGATACGTCTGTTTTTGATCATATAATGTATGTATACCACCACATCGACTTGTCACACATGATAACGTCTGTATTTTGATCTTATAAGGTGTGTATACCACACACATCGACTTGTAACACAACGTCTGTATTACACATAATATGTACACCACACGACTTGACACCACATAACGTATGTATTGGGTCTTATAACATGTTACCACCACATCGACTTGGTCATATAACACAGATCAACGTCTGTATTTGATCTTAATAAGGTGTGTATACCACCACATCGACATATCGACTGTGTACCACATGATAACGTCTGTATTTGATCTTATAAGGTGTGTATACCACCACATCGACTTGTCACCACATGATAACGTCTGTCTGTATTTTGATGTTAATAAGTGTGTGTATACCACCACCATACATCGACTTGGGTCTATACTTGTCAACACCACATATCTTACGTCTGTATTTTGCACATAAATAAGTGTTTTATATATACCACATCGACTTGTCACCACAACACACTTACGTCTGTATTTTGCATCATCGATGATATATCTGTATTTGCTTAATAAGTGTATACTAGCACCATACATATCTGTATACACATTACCACATCACAACGTAATCTTGGTATTTAAAATCTAAAAATAAGGTGTGGTATATACCACCACATGTATCTTAATACACACACACATGAAACATACATATTTGATCTTATAAGGTTGGTATATATAACCATCACCACCACATCGACTTGTCACCACACGACTATAACGTCTGTATTTTTGATTTATAATAAGGGTGTACTATACCACCACATCGACTTGTCACCACATGATAACGTCTGTATTTGATCTTAATAAGGTGTATACCATGCATCGAATCGACTGTCACATCACATGATAACGTCTGTATTTGTTTGATCTATACTGCATACCACCACATCGACTTTTCACCACATGAAAACGTCTGTATTTATCTTAATAAGGTGTGTATACCACCACATCGACTTGTCACCACATGACAACGTCTGTATTTGATCTTAATAAGGTATGTATACCACCACATCGACTTGTTACCACATGACAACGTCTGTATTTGATCTTAATAAGGTATGTATACCACCACATCGACTTGTCACCACATGACAACGTCTGTATTTGATCTTAATAAGGTGTGTATACCACCACATCGACTTGTTTAAACATGACAACGTCTGTTTTTGACCTAATAAGGTATATATACCACCACATCGACTTGTCACCACATGACAACGTCTGTATTTGATCCTAATAAGGTGTGTATACCACCACATCGACTTGTCACCACATGACAACGTCTGTATTTGATTTTAATAAGGTGTGTATACCACCACATCGACTTGTCACCACATGAAAACGTCTGTATTTGATCTTAATAAGGTGTGTATACCACCACATCGACTTGTCACCACATGACAACGTCTGTATTTGATCTTAATAAGGTATGTATACCACCACATCGACTTGTCACCACATGACAACGTCTGTATTTGATCTTAATAAGGTGTGTATACCACCACATCGACTTGTCACCACATGACAACGTCTGTATTTGATCTTAATAAGGTGTGTATACCACCACATCGACTTGTCACCACATGACAACGTCTGTATTTGATCTTAATAAGGTGTGTATACCACCACATCGACTTGTCACCACATGATAACGTCTGTATTTGATCTTAATAAGGTGTGTATACCACCACATCGACTTGTCACACACATGACAACGTCTGTATTTTTGATCTTAATAAGGTATGTATACCACCACACACATCGACTTGTCACCACATGATAACGTCTGTATTTGATGTCTATAAGGTGTGTATACCACCACATCGACTTGTCACCACATGACAACGTCTGTATTTGATCTTAATAAGGTATGTATACCACCACATCGACTTGTCACCACATGATAACGTCTATATTTGATCTTTATAAGGTGTGTATACCACCACATCGACTTGTCACCACATGACAACGTCTGTATTTGATGTGTGTATACCACATCACATCGACTTGTCACCACATGATAACGTCTGACAACGTTTTGATGATCTTTATAAAGGTGTATACCACCACATCGACTTGTCACCACATGACAACGTCTGTATTTGATGTGTAATAAGGTACCACCACATGTATACCACACACGACGACTTGTCACCACATCGACTTGATACAACGTCTGTATTTGATGATCTTAATAATTGTGTGTATTACCACACACATCGACATGTCACATGTCACCACATGATAACGTCTGTATTTGATCTTAATAAGGTGTGTATACCACCACATCGACTTGTCACCACATGATAACGTCTGATTTTTGATCTAATAATGTCACATCGACTTGTCACAATGAAAACGTCTGTATTTTATCTTAATAAGTATGTGTTACCACCACATCGACTTGTCACACACACATCGACTTGTACCACCACATCGACTTGTCACCACATGATAACGTCTGTATTTGATGTCTTAATAAGTGTGTGTATACCACCACATCGACTTGTCACCACATGATGAAACGTGTCTGTATTTGATGTTAATAAGGTGTGTATACCACCACATCGACTTGTGTCACCACATGATAACGTCTGTATTTGATGATTATAAGGTATGTATACCACCACATCGACTTGTCACCACATGATAACGTCTGTATTTGATCTTAATAAGGTGTGTATACCACCACATCGACTTGTCACCACATGATAACGTCTGTATTTGATCGACTTTGTATAAGTCTGTGTGTATACCACCACATCGACTTGTCACCACATGAAACGTCTGTATTTGATCTTAATAAGGTGTGTATACCACCACATCGACTTGTCACCACATGATGTATATCTTAATAAGGTGTGTATACCACCACATCGACACCACATGACAGTGTATTTGATATTAATAAGGTGTTATACCACCACATCGACTTGTCACCACATGATAACGTCTGTATTTGATCTAATAAGGTGTATACCACCACATCGACTGTCACCACATGAAAACGTCTGATTTTTGTTTAATAATCGTTTCACCACACATCGACTTGTCACCACATGAAACATTTGATCTTAAAAGATATGTATACCACCACATCGACTTGTCACCATTGACAATCTTTTGAATAAGGTATGTATACCACCACATCGACTTGTCACCACATGACAACGTCTGTATTTGATCTTAATAAGGTGTGTATACCACCACATCGACTTGTCACCACATGACAACGTCTGTATTTGATCTTAATAAGGTGTGTATACCACCACATCGACTTGTCACCACATGACAACGTCTGTTTTTGATCTTAAAGGTGTGTATACCACCACATCGACTTGTCACACACATGATAACGTCTGTTTTTGATGTTAATAAGGTGTGTATACCACCACATCGACTTGTCACTTGTCACCACATGATAACGTCTGTTTTTGTTTATAAGGGTGTATATACCACCACATCGACTTGTCACCACATGATAACGTCTGTATTTGATCTTAATAAGGTGTGTATACCACCACATCGACTTGTCACACACATGAAAACGTCTGTATTTGATATAATAAGGTGTGTATACCACCACATCGACTTGTCAACCACATGTGAACATGTAATCTTTATGTCTGTGTATACTTGTCACCAACATGACAACGTTTGTATTTGATTTATAAGGTGTGTATACCACCACATCGACTTGTCACCACATGACAACGTCTGTATTTGATCTTAATAAGGTGTGTATACCACCACATCGACTTGTCACCACACATGATAACGTCTGTATTTGATTAATAATGTAAACCACAATCGACTTGTCACACACATATACCACCACATCGACTTGTCACACACGTCTGATAACGTCTGTATTTAATCTGTATTTATTATAAGGTGTGTATACCACCACATCGACTTGTCACACACATGACACTTGATATACCACCACGTCTTTGTATTTTTGATCTTATAAGGTATGTTTACCACCACATCGACTTGTCACCACATGACAACGTCTGTTTTTGATCTTTATATGGTATGAATACCACCACATCGACTTGTCACCACATGACAACGTCTGTATTTGATCTTAATAAGGTGTGTATACCACCACATCGACTTGTTTCAAGATGACAACGTCTGTATTTGATCTTTATAAGGTGTGTATACCACCACATCGACTTGTCACCACATGATAAAACGTCTGTATTTGATCTTTTATAAGGTGTGTATACCACCACATCGACTTGTCACCACATGATGACAACGTCTGTATTTGATCTTAATAAGTGTCTAAATAACATGTTGTACCACACCACCACATCGACTTGTCACCACATGATAACGTCTGTATTTGATGTTATAAGGTGTGTATATACACACCACATCGACTTGTCACCACCACATGATCTAAAATACACCACAAACTTGTAACCACATGTCTGTATTTGTATTTGATCTTAATAAGGTGTGTATACCACCACATCGACTTGTCACACATGACAACGTCTGTATTTGATCTGTTTTACCACCACATCGTTTGTCACCAATAACGTCTGTATTTGATCTTAATAAGGAATGTATACCACCACATCGACTTGTCACCACATGACAACGTCTGTATTTGATCTAAATAATGTATGTATACCACCACATCGACTTGTCACCACATGACAACGTCTGTATTTGATCTTAATAAGGAATGTATACCACCACATCGACTTGTCACCACATGATAACGTCTGTATTTGATTTAATAAGTAGGTGTGTATACCACCACATCGACTTGTCACCACATGAAAACGTCTGTATTTGATAATAATGTGTGTATACCACCACATCGACTTGTCACCATAAGATACATGAAAAGGGTGTATACCACCACATCGACTTGTCATGATAACGTATTTTTGTATATAAGGTATGTGTATACAGATAACGTCTGTATTTGATCTTATACCACCACAACGACTCTGGTCACAAGTTCAAGTACATTACACGTCGTATTATGATCTAAATAATGTGTGTAATACCACCACAACGAGAGACTTCAGTTACAACATTACCACGTGTCTTCTTTAGAATCATATAAGGTTCTAGTTAACCACCACCACATCGGACTTGTATACAAACATAGATGAAAAACGGTCTGCTTAGTTTATCCTCAAACGGTATGTTCTAACAAACAATATCCTGACCGACTGTCACCAAATGACAAACAAACGCGACCTGGTATTTAGAATCGCTAATAGTAAGGTTGGATGGTATAATAACCCACCACACATCCGACATATTACAAGAAATGACAAAACGTCTGTTTTTTGATCCTAATACAAAGATGGTTTTGTTAAATCCACAACCTTCAGACTTCTCTTTCCCACCGACATGACAACGTCCAGATAACTATAGAGTTCTTAATAAAGGCTGTGGTATATAACTCCTACATCGACTATGGTTACCAAGATGACAAACGTCCTGTTTTTTGATCTACATTTATGGTATGTTATTACCATACCACATCGTACTGCGTAACACCTTAACAATGACAAACGCGTCTGTCATTCGATCCTTAAAAAAAGGTGTTAAAACCACCACACTCATCTACCTTCGCGACTTGGTCTATAACCATGATGACAAACAACTGTAATTGGACTCTTTTACATATGTATGTTATAGCACCGACCAAAATCGCTCACAGGTAACCTTCCCATAGAAGACACTGACAACGTACTGTATTTGAATCTTAAAAGGTAAGGTGTATGAAAACCACCACTATCGAACTTATTACAAGCTGAATGATCAACAAACTGTTTTGTGATTCTTTAATAAGGTAGATGTATCAGAACCCACCAGAACACACGACATGTCACTCAAATGCGCAACTGACTTGTTTTATTTGAATTCTACAAAATGAATGTTGTGATTTACCACTACATCGACTTGTCACCTGAACAAACAACTCTGTGTTGGTCACCATAAGGTATGTTGACCACCATGACGACTTGTGACCACTTGAGACAACGTCCAGTAACTATGAGAGATCTATAAAATAGGAACTGCATACCACCCACATGGACTCTGGTTACCACAAGCATGACGAGATGTCTGGCTTTTCTATATCATAATTATGGTATCTGTTTAACCACCTCACATCGAAACACTAGTCACCCAGACTACCAACGATGACATCGCGTGTTAGTCTAATCCTGACATCTGAAATAAGCGTGAGTGGTGGATATAACCACCTCACACCGTGACTTTTTTAACCAAGACTGACACACCGATCAGTAATTTTCTGAGATTTATATAAAGAACTGTATGACCACCTGCACCCATAATACTTGAGTCACCAACATGACAGACGTCTCGGTATTTGAAATTTAAATAAGTAATGAGTATACCACCACAACTGACCTCAGTCACCACATGACACGGTCTGTATTTGATCTAAAAACAAGGTATGTAAAGCCCACCTACATCGACTGGTAACTATCCACATAACTACTTGTCAACCACATGTATTAACAGTCAGTATTTCATCTTAATAATGTGTAATAGCCACCACATCGACTTGTCACTACATGACATACGTCTGTATTTATGAGATCTTTAATAAGGTTGTGTATTCCAGCCACATCGAACTTGTCATGACCACACTGACGCACGGTCTGTAATTGATAATAAATAAAGGTGTGTATTCCACAAGATCGATTTGGTGTCAACACGCAACATGATTACTCTCATTATTTGTTCATAATAAGGTGTGTATATCCAGACACATCGACTTGTTACCACCACACTGATGATCTTAATAAAACGTCTGTATTTGATGTTAATAAGGTGTGTATACCACCACATCGACTTGTCACCACACATGACAACGTCTGTATTTGTTTTTGATTTATAGGTGTGTATATACCACCACATCGACTTGTCACCACCACATGATAACGTCTGTATTTTGATGTTAATAAAGGTGTGTATACCACCACATCGACTTGTCACCACATGTCACACGATGAAAACGTCTGTATTTGATGTCTATATAAGGTGTGTGTATACCACCACATCGACTTGTCACCACATGACAACGTTATTTGATCTTAATAAGGTGTGTATACATCGACTTGTCACCACATGACAACGTCTGTATTTTGATCTAATGTATACCACCACATCGACTTGTCACCACATGACAACGTCTGTTTTTATTTGATCTTAATAAGGTGTGTATACCACCACATCGACTTGTCACCACATGATAACGTCTGTATTTGATGTTATATAAGGTGTGTATACCACCACATCGACTTGTCACCACATGATAAACGTCTGTTTTTTGATCTTAATAAGGTGTGTATACCACCACATCGACTTGTCACACACATGATAACGTCTGTATTTGATCTTAATAAGGTGTGTATACCACACATCGACTTGTGTACCACCACATAAAAACGTCTGTATTTGATCACCCACATCGACTTGTCACCACATGATACATCTGTATTTGATCTTATAAGGTGTGTATACCACCACATCGTGTGTACCACATGACAAACTGTATTTTGGTTGTATACCACCACATCGACTTGTCACACACATGACAACGTCTGTATTTGATGTTTAATAAGGTGTGTATACCACACACACGACATTGTCACACACATGATGACAACGTCTGTATTTATTTGATATAATAAGGTGTGTGTATACCACCACATCGACTTGTCACCACATGATAACGTCTGTATTTGATCTTAATAAGGTGTGTATACCACCACATCGACTTGTCACACACATGACAACGTCTGTTTTTCGTAAATGTGTGTATACCACACATATGTCACCACATGACAACGTCTGTATTTGATATGTATGTATATATACCACCACACGATCGATTTGTATACACCACATCGACATGACAACGTCTGTATTTGATGTTAATAAGGTGTGTATACCACCACATCGACTTGTCACACATGACAACGTAACGTCTGTTTGTATAAGGTGTTATATACCACCACATCGACTTGTCAAACATGACAACGTCTGTATTTGATCTTATAAGGTGTGTGTATACACACCACATCGACTTGTCACAACATGATAACGTCTGTATTTGATGATCTGATAATAAGGTGTGTATACCACCACATCGACTTGTCACCACATGACAACGTCTGTATTTGATCTCTATAAGGTGTGTATACCACCACATCGACTTGTCACCACATGATAAACTGTATGAAATAAGGTATAACGTCTGTATTTGATATCTTATAAGGTGTGTATACCACCACATCGACTTGTCACCACATGACAACGTCTGTATTTGATCTTAATAAGGTGTGTATACCACCACATCGACTTGTCACACAATGATGACAAACGTCTGTATTTGATGTTTATAAGGTATGTATACCACCACATCGACTTGTCACCACATGACAACGTCTGTATTTGATCTTAATAAGGTGTGTGTATACCACCACATCGACTTGTCACCACATGATATACCAACGTCTGTATTTGACAATGTCTGTATATATCTTAATAAGGTGTGTATACCACCACATCGACTTTATCACCACATGATAACGTCTGTATTTTTGATCTTATAAGGTGTGTATACCACCACATCGACTTGTCACCCACATGATAACGTCTGTTTTTGATCTTAATAAGGTGTGTATACCACCACATCGACTTGTCACCACATGATAACGTCTGTATTTGATGATTAATAAGGTATGTGTATACCACCACATCGACTTGTCACATGACATACGTCTGTGTATTTATGATATACACCACATATAAGTGTGTATACCACCACATCGACTTGTCACCACATGAAAACGTCTGTATTTGATTTGTTATAAGGTGTGTATACCACCACATCGACTTGTCACCACATGATAACGTCTGTATTTGATACTTGTTATAAGGTGTGTGTATACCACCACATCGACTTGTTGACAACGTCTGTTTTTGACTTGTAAGGTGTGTATATACCACATCGACTTGATGACAACGTCTGTATTTGATCTTATATAAGGTGTGTATACCACCACATCGACTTGTCACCACATGACAACGTCTGTATTTGATCCTTGTACCACCACACGACTTGTCACCACATGACAACGTCTGTATTTTGATCTTAATAAGGTGTGTATACCACCACATCGACTTGTCACACATGACAACGTCTGTATTTGATGATTATATAAGGTGTGTATACCACCACATCGACTTGTCACCACATGATAACGTCTGTATTTGAATTTTAATACGGTCATGTATACCACGCACATCGAACTCGTCAACCTAATGATAACGTGTCCATGAATTATGATCATCGAAATAATTGAAAGTTATAGCCAACCACATCTGTACTTGAGTATCAACAAGATGACAACGAACTGATTTGGATACTAATAAGTAGGTAAATGGTTTACCACCACTTCGACTTTGTCACCCAGTAAAATGAACAACGAACCAGGTAAATTGAGATCCGATTAAGGTGTATATCTAACCACCACCATCGGGGACTTGTGTTAAAAGAAGACTGAACGGTATTGTTTTTTTAATGTTTAATCAGTAATATATAAACCACCAACTATGGGGGGGACTCCGTCACGCACCATTAACTACGACTGGATAACATAGGAACATCATATAATGTGTGTTAAAACACACCACCTTCGATCTTGTTTCAACCAGTTGACAACGTCTGTTTTGGTATCTTTAATAAGGTTTGTGTCCCTCCCTTGTCGGACTTGTCTCCACAATGACTAACGTCTGTATGTGTAATCTTAATACGTTATGATTCTTCTCATCGAATGGTTTACACACAAGACTAATCGCTCATTGAATTTGGATCCTTAAACAAGGTTGTGTATTCCACCACTATTCGAGACTTGGTACCTGATGACAGGTACATCCGTCTGTAGTGATGATCATTATATGGTATTGAATACCACATAAATAGACTTGTTCAGCACATGGGTCAAACAAACGTAATTTGATCCACCATATAAGGTGGGTTTATCCTCCTAAATTCGTGTTGCTTGTAAGGTATGTCTATGTCTTAGTTTGTGATCAGAATAAGGTTGGGGTTTTCCACCACACCTACCATGTCCAACACCTTCGACAACATCTGGGATTTGACATCCGGAATAAAGGGCTCCGTGGTGTGTATACCACCACATCGACTTGGTTTACAATATAGGGCAATGTCTGGTGTATGGATATTTATATGGTACTGTTTACCACCAATAGAGACGTGTCTCCACTTTGTACAACATCTGTTTTTGATCTTTATATGGTCATGAATACCCATCACCATCGACTTTGGGTAACCGCTTTGACACCGTCTGCTCCCTTTGATCTAATTAAGGTGTGTTATCGTTATATACCTCCACAATCTGACACTTTTTACCCCCCATTGATGTCTGTCCTTGTTGATCTTAATAAGGTGTGTATACCACCACATCGACTTGTTGCCACATGATAACGTCCCAGTATTTGATCTATAATAAGGTGTGTATACCAAATACTATCACATCGACTTCTTTCCACATGACAACGGCTGTATTTGATCTTGTTAAGGTGTGTATACCAACATCATCGACTTGTCCACATCACAACGATGAATCTAAAACGTTTGTATTTGATCTTAATAAGGTGTGTGCACCACCACATCGACTTGTCACCACACGATAACGTTTGTATTTGATCTTAATAAGGTGTGAACACCACCACATCGACTTGTAACCACATGATAACGTCAGTATTTGATCTTAAAAGGTGTGTATACCACCACATCGACTTGTTTCCACAAGACAACGTATGTATTTGATCTTAATAAGGTGTGTGTATACCACCACATCGACTTGTCACCACATGATGAAACGCCTGTATTTGATCTTAATAAGGTGTGTATACCACCGAATCGACTTGTCACCACATGATCACGTCTGTATTTGATCTTAAAGAAAGTGTGTATACTACACCACATCGACTTGTTACAAACATGACAACGTCTGTTTTTGGTTTACTAAGGTGTCGGTTATACCACCACATCGACTTGTTACCACATGATAACGTCAGTATTTGATCTTAATAAGGTTTGTGTATACTACCACATCGACTGTTGTCACCCACACGGAACGTAACGTCTGTATTTTGAATTTTAATAAGAGTATGTTATATGCACCAACCTCGACTATCGACACTGTCACCACATATGACGAACGATCCCTGTACTTTTGATCTTAATAATGTGTGTCTAACCTACCACATCGACTTGTCACCGCACATGAATACGTCGTCAGTATTTGACAGCTTTTGATTGGTATGTATACCACACAACTTTCGACTCTGTCAACAACACAACATGGGGGATAAACGTCTGTCTTTTTTGATCGCTTAAATAAGGTGTGAGATTATCCACCACAGTCGACTTTTTACTAAGATGAAGCAACGTCTGTAATTTTTGAATCTTAATAAGGTGTGTAACCACAAAAACATACGGACGACGGTACCACGGACGAAAGGTGATCTGATAAGGCGTGTATACCACCACATCGACTTGTTACAACATGACAAAGTCTGTTTTTGATCTTAATAAGGTGTGGATACCACCACACCGACTTGTCACCACATGATCACGTCTGTAATTGATCTTAAAAGGTGTGTATGCTACCACATCGACTTGTTACAACATGACAACGTATGTATTTGATCTAAATAAGGTGTGTCTACTACCACATCGACATGTTTCCACAAGACAACGTATGTATTTGATCTTAATAAGGTGTGTATACCAACACATTGACTTGTTACAACATGGCAACGTCTGTATTTGATTTGAATAAGGTGTATACCACCACATCGACTTGACATCACATGTAAATATCTTAATTTGATGTGTATAAGGCGTATATACCATCACTTCGACTTGTCACCCCACATGATAACGCCTGTATTTTGATCTCAATAAGGTGTGTATACCACCACATCAACTTGTCACACATGACAACGTCTGTTTTTGATTTTTAATAAGGTGTATATAAAACCACATCGACTTGTTACAACATGACAACGTCTGTTATTGATCTTATTAAGGACTGTATACACCAACATCGACTTGTTACCACAAGAACAAGTCTATTTTTTATTTTAATAAAGTGTGTATACCACAACATCGACTTTTTACAAGATGATGACGTCTGTATTTGATCTTAACAAGGTGTGTATACTACAACATCGACTTCTTTCCACATGACAACGTCTGTATTCGGTGTTAATAAGGTGTGTATACCACAACATCGACTTGTCACCCACACGATAACATTTGTATTTGATCTTAATAAGGTGTGTATACCACAACATCGACTTGTCAATACACGATAACGTTTGTATTTGATCTTAATAAGGTGTGTATACCACAACATCGACTTGTTTCCACAAGACAACGTCTGTATTTGATCTGAGGTGTGTATACCACCACATCGACTTGTCACCACATGATAACGTCTGTATTTGATGTTTATACACCAAAAGACAACGTCTAAATTTGATCTTAATAAGGTGTGTATGCTACCACACCGACTAGTCACCACATGAGAACGTCTGTATTTGATCTTGATAAGGTGTGTATGCCACCACGTCGTCGACTTGTCACCACATGATAACGTCTGTTTTTTTATGTTTATACCACCACAAGACAACGTCTGTATTTTATCTTAATAATGTGTGCATACCACCACATTGACTTGTTACCACATGACAACGCCTCCGGTCCTCTTGTAGGGTTCTTTTCGTCAGTATAACGAATGTGGTAGTCGCAGACTACCTGGAATGTCATACAAATATCTTTTCCTGGCGTCTCCAGAGTACAGCTGTCTTCTGGACGATGGGTTTCTCAGTTAGATTACAGTCTGAGTAGTAGTCATTATTGTAATATCAATGAATAACAAAGGCCAGTCTTTAAGTATAAATGTTTATTATTAAGAAACAATCAGAGTTAACTTACAATATGCAATATGCAATAGAATAGCAACCTCATGAAATCTCTGACTAGAATAAGTGAAGTTCAAAGAACAACTTTAACTTGCAACTAATATAATGGGTACGAGCCTCAATCCATCCACAGATAAATTCATTTATAAATATAAGTTAACAGAAAGCATAGAAACACTCTCACGTGGGATAATAAATAATATAAGTAATTGATCTTTGACAAATAGCTAAAACTATAATTCCACTAGTTAAAAATCCCTATTATTAGATGTGATAACCTATCACTGGCCTATCATATAAGAGTAATAGTGCTATATAATGATATAACTAATACTGGCTTATATATATAGATAGACAATACTTAATAAGTCTTAAGGCAACACGATTTGTGATGCAGATCCAATAAATAACATGTAAATATTTTACTGGTGATAACACCAAGTAATAATCATTACTCGTACATTTTCGATTCAATATGACTATAGTGGGGGGTGAACCCGATGCCGGTCGAATGGCTACTGGCTGCCCAGCGCATGAGACCCGGTATTTATACCCAAAGCTGTCAGTGACAGCCACGCGGCTGTCAGTGACAACCCATGCAGTGACAACCCGAAGCTGCCATTTTGGCAGTTGCTGGCAACCGGAAGCTGTCATCGTAACCAAGTTACGCCAAGAAACTAACAATCCTTACGACTATTAATATAGTTCTAAATGAAATACTAAAATCATTAACTTACTTAGATAGTTTATACAATAACTATAAAATATTTCCAACTCAATAATATTCCGGAAATCATACAAATATCTAGAAAAGCCGTATACGACTCTTAATTTACTAGTTTGGCTCATACGCCGGTCGACCTTCACCTCTCGTCATAGTTTGACGATGACAACACATTCAACTAAGCTTAGGACGAAATTTTGTACCTATCGTAATAAACTGTAAGTACATCGATAACTGTTGCGCTTATACTTATAACATAAAAAGCATACATAGTATGTAGTGTGAATCTTATAACACATCGTTATTGTACTGTAAAACTTACGTTTGAATGTTCAAAACAATCAGCTGATCTTCACAGCTATAAATTTGAACGTAAACAAATAACAAGATTACAATAAACTTCATCAAGTATGATGATATACAATTCACTTCGTTACAGTACATAATGTTAAGAAAAATGAAAATTACAATCTAAATACATGTACACTTTGTACACAGCAAGTGATGAAAAAATACAAACATTATGTGAAAGCAAGATCAACCGTTGGAGTTGCATATAATTCTTTATTTACATTATTGTTTCAATCTTCATTAACATTACACAAATATTATAGCTGGCTTATTTAATGTGTTGAATACCAGGTTAAAAAATTAATCAACATTATTATGGTTTTTTTATATTTATAGAATTGCCTCGTAATTTGTTTGTAAAACACCAATGCCTCGTAATTTGTTTGTAAAACACCAAGGACATTATGTAAAAAAAATATTAGATGTTTAGGATCGGACATTCAGATTCAGCTTAACCCTATTTATTTACTGATTTATTTATGAATTCTATCATGCAGCTAAATATGTCGTTCCTTGCATTTTCAGTTGACTCCATCAGCAAGAACGATAACTCTTCCTGAGTGTTACTTTTCTGTAATTTATCATGCAACTAGAGTTGTCGTCTCTTGGATCGTTTTGAACAGGTCCTTTCAGTCATTGCTAGTACACATATTTTAAAAGTTTTTCATAATTATTTAATTACCGTTATCGTTGGCGTTTAAATATTCCAAATACTTCTTGTACGTTTAGTTTGTATAGTAGTTTGTACATGTCATCTCATTGTTATTATATATTTTTAGATCATCTGACCCGAAGGGTCAGGATGACCTATAGCCATCATGCTTCGTCCGTCGTCGTGCGCCGTGCGCCGTCCGCCGTCCGTAAACTTTTCACTTTTCAATCTTCTTCTCAAGTTTGACCAGTGGGATTGAGCTGAAACTTACCTGAAATGATCCTGAGATGGTCCCGACAAAGTGTTCTTATTTTTCGGGTCGATCCGAAATCCAAGATGGCCGCCACAGCCGCCATCTTGAAAACACACTTTGAACTTCTTCTCAAGTTCTACCGGTGCGATTTGGCTGAAACTTACCTGAAATGATCCTGAGATGGTCCCGACAAAGTGTTCTTATTTTTCGGGTCGATCCGAAATCCAAGATGGCCGCCACAGCCGCCATCTTGAAAACACACTTTGAACTTCTTCTCAAGTTCTACCGGTGCGATTTGGCTGAAACTTACCTGAAATGATCCTGAGATGGTCCCGACAAAGTGTTTTTATTTTTCGGGGTCGATCCGAAATCCAAGATGGCCGCCACAGCCGTCATCTTGAAAACACACTTTGAACTTCTTCTCAAGTTCTACCGGTGCGATTTGGCTGAAAACTTGCATGAAATGATCCTGACATGGTCCCGACAAAGTGTTGTTACATCTCTGGTTGATCCCAAATCGAAGATGGCTACCATTACACGATATCTAATTAATTTCCTATATGATTATTGCCAAGGTAATCAGATGACCGTTAAGGCCCTTGGGCCTCTTGTTTGACATCTTGTCAACATTGCACATACAATAATACTTGTATATAAGTAATATATCCCCTCTCCTAATATCTTTTCAATAACGCACGTCTTTTTTTCAAGTTTTATGATTTTGATACTATTTTGTGACTATTGATACCGGAGTTATCCTTGAGTAAGGTTGGCCGTATTTTTTAAGATATGTGTTTTTTTTTTTTTTTTTGTTTGTTTGTTATTTTTATTATTTATCCAAAATCATAGTGTTGATTTATCTAAGTCAATAATCAAATAATATTTATACTTAAATTAGAGAAAATTATCAATTTCAAGTGTTTAAATGATGTGCTATCATAAAGCCTCTTTACTGACCTTACAATTGCAAACACTCTATATATGCATAAATATCTTGTATGTGTTTTATTTTTATTTCTTCCTTTCATCCCTTTACCATGTTTTGATTGTCCGTTTCCTTTATACGCTATGTTCATGATCTTCTACTGGACTTTTACACGTTTTATTTTGTTCACTCCGATCTGCCACTCGTATGTATCAGTTGTACAAGTTTTTATTTTTGATGTTGTGAAACAGCATTTCTTAGGTACGCTCGGCGAGTCTATGTACATCTAAACAATGAAACCACTTCGCGATGAAAATTAAATGTTGTTTCCTTCATTTTACATATTACTTGATAGTTTGAATAAATCGAAACTTAGTATTCAAAACCACAAACATTAAATTTGTACATACATGTACATATGCACTAGAGACGGTATGAATTAAGTGTTCAGTTGGGACTCTATGATTTATGTATCCCTACGCGTCATGTATGGTCCCAAAAATCACGAATAACGCCTTCTTTGATGTCTTCCTCCACGGCAGACTTTCGGTCGATTTTGGCTTGTGTATGTCTATTTCAATTTTACGTAATTCATGCTACTGATCGATTAATGTAATGAAAAGTTAGGAAGATAACTGCAAAAGAAAGTTCTTATAACGGTTATAGAGTTTTTTTTAATTTGGTTGCATTGATTTATATCTGGTGATATCATTACGCAGGTAAAGTTAATAGGTCACTGGGAGTTGTGCCATTTGTTTATCGACAACTGCGTTATATTGAAAGGGAAAAGGTATAAAATTTATCAACATAAAACTTACAAAATATAATGATAATATAGATTCTATATATATACGAGCTACTAAAAGTGACAAATTAATGAACTTATATTGTCGTGTAATGTACGGTAGCCTTACGAAGACTTTGCTAAAGTCCGATGCATTGCATCTAGTTTTCTTGACGTTATCGTTCTTATAAATTAAAAAGAAATTTGAGTGTTATAAGTAACCGAATAATGTACTTTTTATTTGGCTTTAATACATGTATCTGGCCATGATTTATTAATCACGGTGATATGTTCTTCGCGATAATATGTCGCCAACCAGTTACTGCGTCTTTCGAAGACTTGCTTAAGTCCGATGCATTACATGAAGTTTTTTTTATGTTACCGACTAGCGTTCTTGTGAATTTAAAATAAATCTGAGTGTTATACGTAACGAAATAATGTACCTTTTATTTGGCAAAAGTATCTGGCTGTGATTTATTAGTCAAAAGTCGTCAAAGCAACCCATGTTAATTTTTTTAAGAAAGGGAACCAAAACATACCCGGAAATGGTAATACATGTATTTTCTCATGTTATATTTTTTCCGAAAATATTCTTAAATGTTTGAAGAGATATTGATGAAATTGATAATTTTAGTAATTATTAAAGAATCACAAAAAAAACTGATACTCAGAGTTCTGATCGGTTTTATTGGTGTTGAAATCGTTATTTCAGAAATAATTTAAAAAATTTTAATATAAAATTTACTTCAGGAAAAATGAGTTTATTCAACTTATTGTTCTTGAATCAACTTTAAATATCATAAAATAAATACTATATACAAATGTACCGTAAATATATTTTGTTTAACTCCCTAATTTAACACTGTACGTTTAGTATACTAAATTCAATATTTAAATTCAAAACCAATTTCTTTATTCCTTTGTTTGAGTTCTTCATTCACAGCATCTATGAGTGGCCTTGGCACTTTGATTTATAATGGGTAATGATTATATGTCTCACCGAGTGGCAATTGGTACATTTTACTCCAAAGCCTACGGGTAAATGATTTTTGAAATATATGTTTCATTTTCTTTTCCTAATAATAAATGTTTTTTTCGCATATCAAAAGTACACTCAAGTTTGATATTTTCATTTGTTTAAATTATTTCAATATGTTTTTGATATCTAATCTTCACAACATTGATTTAAATTATTTTACTGCTGCATTTGTTACAACATATGGATATTGAGTCAAACCCTGGTCCCGATTCAGGTGAGCTATCAATTTTCCATGTTAACATCAGAAGTTTCCGAAACAAGCTAGAATATAAAGAAACCCTTGCAGATGAATATGACATAATATGTCTTACTGAAACACACCTAGATGCTAGTCTCTATACTAATGATTTACTGTGCTAGTATCTCTACTAATGATTTACATGATTACATGGTTATCACTCTCCTTTTAGACTTGATACAAATCATGCTGGAGGTGGTGTTCTTGTTTATGTTAGTAGTATTTTGAAAGTAAATAGGCTCACTTGATTTTGAAGTACACTATATTGAAGTCTTATGGTTGCAAGTTTTCCTTCCTAGCAATAAGCAAATTATAATTGGCACAGTATATTTTTTCCAATTATTTATAACAATATTCAATTTTGGGATGTCCTGAGATTATCCTTAGATAATGCCAAGAATATTTCAAAAGTAATGTTATTTTATTGGAAGATCTTAATGTAGATATGCTTAGTGTTTCTCAAAATCATGTATTTGTGGATATCATAAACACTCATGAAATGAAAAATGTTATTAGTGAACCTACACGAAATAGGTGAAACTAGATCATGTTTGTTAGACCCTATTTTGTTATCAGATTCCTTACACTGCATAGATTCGTCTGTTATTGAATCGGACAAATTGTATACTGATCATGAAGCCTGTATTGCTTATGTCTCAATTCCGTTTAAAACAAAACCCGTATTCAAAAGAAAAGTGGTGGTTATACAATAAAGGTAATTTTTCAACTATTCAATAACTTGATTAGGGATTATGATTGGAACGCTCTTTTTGAAAACTGTAATTCAGTACATTTTGCTTGTGATAAATTTTTACAAAAGTTTTTCTTGAATTTGCAAACAGATGTATACCCAATAAAGAAGTAACTGTCAGGCGTTATGATAAACCATGGATGAACTCTGAGTTAAGAAAAAATATGAGATTAAGAGACAGGTTAAGGAAATAAGCAATAACGTCTAAGAGTCCTAGAGATATAGCAAAATTTCAAAACTCAACGAAATAAGGTAAATAATATGAAAAAATATGCAAAAATGACATTTTACGATAATGTAGGTGAAGTAATTGATCACGATTATAAAGGAGACCCCGGAAAATTATTGGAAATTGGTAAAGAAACTTCTAGGTAGTTCAGGAACTACTGAGTCTATCCCCACTCTTATAGATCCAAAAAAACTGGTCAGTTATCTGCTGATGATAAAGATAAAGCAGATTTACTAAATAATTATTTCTGTAGTATTACCCATATAAATGATAATAATGCCGAACCTCCACTCTTAGAAAACAAAAAACTAATGGTAATTTTAATTCTTTGATTATAGATGCTAATGAGATTTGTGATGTAGCATCAGGTGATGATGGAATCAGTCATCATATGCTCAAATACACTGCTGACCATGTTTGAAAACCTGTAGAAATTCTCATTAATCTATCCCTATCGTCTTGTGTTTCCCAGATATGTGGAAACTTGCTAAAGTAATGTGCTGCTTTTTAAAAAGGGAGATAAACACTCCATTTCTAACTATCGACCTATATCTCTTCTTTCAACTGTTGGAAAAAGTATTTGAAAGGGTAGTTTTTTTAAGCATATTTATGATTATTTTCCTTGAAAATTCGTTGTTTTTCCAGTTCCAATCGGGCTTTATGCAGGGACATTCAACAGTATATCAATTGATAGGAATTTTTTCATAACATTTGTATAAATCTGGAAGAAAAACAAAACCATACTCGTATGGTTTTTTGTGATATCTCAAAAGCTTTTGACCGGGTATGGGCACAAAGGTCTACTTATAAAATTACAATCATATGGTAATTCAGGAAATTTCTTGTTATGGTTAGAAAATTATCTCTAGTAGTAATCGACAACAAAAAGTACTCATTAATAATTCACTTTCCGAAATTGGTAGGATTAACTTACGGAAACTTCCGCACGTTTTGTCAAGAAGTAAAGATGACGTAAGAAAATGTTGAAGTTAAACTTTGGAATTTAATGATGATAAACTTTGACTTGACGGATGGCTATTCTGGAGTGTCCAGAATGTAGCCGTTGTGTTCCGTACAAAGTCGGAGACCTAACTGATTTACAAATAAAATATATCACGCTTAAATAATGTACAGACAATAATATTACAGAATCATGATTGACAGATATCGCTCTTTGGGAGATTAATCAGTCGTGGTCAGTGTCCTTTAGGCAATTAGGATGTCCGTGACATTGATCCGGTTACGTAATAGAATGGAACATAAAATCTTTCAGACAAAGTATCGAAGTAAATTGCCAGAGGATATACAAAGTTTTCACTACGGGGTTTTATCTCAAATGTCACAAACGATATATGTAGAGTAAATATGATCAAGAAATATAATCAAGCCTTAGGAATGACATATTATACTCAATAGTAAAACTGATAATTGATGTTAAAATTTAGCAGCTATTAACAGATGTTCAAAGCACTTTAAAAATGTATCACAAAATTCTTTGTGATAACTTCCTTCCGCTCGGGAAAGACGCGTCCCGCGTCGTAATTAAAACTGTCAACTGTTTTGATGGAGTCTATTCGCTCGGTGCTCATAGGAAATGTTGTGTATCGCTGGCGACGTGAATTATTTTGTGGTTGGTTTCGTGGTCCGGGAAGTATTTGGAGCGCTGTAGTAACTAAGTTGTTTTTGGAGGCTTGTGATTATGTTTTGTTTCTGTTTTAATTCCTCGTCTTTCTCCGAAAATTCTGAACTTTAAATTCGCAATCTGTCGCTGTGTCTGTTCTTTTTGTTTCGCGGTTGTTTGTAATTTACTGATTGTTTCGCCTTTGCTTTTCATAATTTTCTTTCTGTTGTCCAATGCTTTTTCTAGTTCCTTAATTTGAGACACATAATTGGTTATATTCACATTTTTGGCGCGCGCACAATCCTCTTCTAGAATTTCGTTTGATCTTTGTAATTTTGCACACTTTTCTGATGTTTTAGAGATGGTAATTTTGGTACGAACAAGTTTAGACTGTAATGAAATTATCTGGTTGCTGTAGTTAGAGTCTTTCTGGAAATCGTTTTGAAGTTCACTATTTTCAATGTCACTGAATGAAAAATACACGATACCTTTTTCGTTTCTCGGAATTTCCTGAGACGTTCAGAATCTCGCCGCCGTTTGGATGTTGACTTGGCCTTTTTCTTTGGTGCAGTGCGAATAACGGACTTACTGCTCGAGAGATTTTTTCGGGACAGGAACAGGATGGATAGGCAGTTTCGCAGGACGCTGACTGGTCCAGGGATAATATCCTGTTGTACTAACATTTGTAGCACAATGTCCGGTTCGATTTAAACACATTCTCGAAACAGTGGCCAATGTTTCCACATCGGAAACAGTAACATCCGTTTGCTGGACACAACACATCGGATGGTTTGGGGCGAAGTGGCCTTCACATCTATAGCATAATGCCATCCTGAATGGTTACAGTCAAAACGTTACCCTGGTTAACTCCAAAGTATGGCGAACACACAGTCTTGGTTAAAATCCAGTACCGTGTGATTCCGAATAGAGTTGGTCCTTCTTTGAGTCACTCGCGGGAATTACTTGCTTGGCAGTTGAGGTTTCGGAAAAAGCGTACCCAGCGTAGAAGTGGGTACTACCCCGGATTCTCCACAATTAACATACGGAAACTTCCGCATGTTTTGTCAAGAAGTAAAGATGACGTAAGAAAATGTTGTAGAACTTTGGAATTTAATGATGATAACTTTGACTTAACGGATGGCTATTCTGGAGTGTCCAGAATGTAGCCGTTGTGTTCCGTACAAAGTCGGAGACCTAACTGATTTACAAATAAAATATATCACGCTTAAATAATGTACAGACAATAAAATTACAGAATCATGATTGACAGATATCGCTCTTTGAGAGATTAATCAGTCGTGGTCAGTGTCCTTTAGGCAATTAGGATGGCCGTGACATTAATCCGGTTACGTAATAGAATGGAACATAAAATCTTTCAGAAAAAGTATCGAAGTAAATTGCCAGAGGATATACACAGGTTTCACTACGGGGTTTTATCTCAAATGTCACAAACGATATATGTAGAGTAAATATGATCAAGAATATAATCAAAGCCTTAGGAATGACAAATTATACACAATAGTAAACTGATAATTGATGTTAAAATTTAGCAGCTATTAACAGAAGTTCAAAGCACTTTAAAATTTATCAAAAAATTCTTTGTGATAGGATTATGACTGGAGTCCCTCAAGGCTCAATACTTGGTCCACTTCTTTTTGTTTTCTTCAAAAACGATATTGCTGATCAGCTTGAATTTCTACTCGTCTTTTTGCGGACGATACAGCTCTATTAAAATCCTCATTCATCATGTAGAGGACATTGAATATGCACTTAACAGCGATTTAGAAAAGATAAATAGGTGGGCAAAGAGATGGCTAGTATCTTTTAATCCAAATAAGACTGAAGTGCTCTTCATTTTCAAACTTGAATGACATTGATGCAGATTTAGATTTGATTTTTGGTGGTAACTTTCTAAATTTTAGTCAATTCATAGACACCTTCAGGGTTACTCTTAATTCAAATGCCATTGGTCTGATCATGCCAATGAAATCCACAAATCTGTTATGAAGAAAATAAATGTATTGCGTAAACTTAAATTTATGCTAAAGCGTGATAACCGTTTTACAGATTTTATAAATCATTTATACTACCGGTTTTAGAATATGGTTGTGAAGTTTGGGATGGTTGTTTCGCAATTGATTCAGACAAGTTAGAAAGGGCACAAAGGGAAGTAGCAAGAATAATTACGGGTTTGCCATCATTTGCAAAAATGAATCTCTTTATAGTGAATCAGGTTTAGAATTACTAAGTGATAGGAGAGCTAGAAGAAAAATTAAATTATTACATAAGATGAAAACTCATGATACTCCTAACTTTCTTTCGAATCTATTACCTCCCACAGTTGGTGAAAATAATCAATATGCTCTAAGAAACAATAACGACTTTTGTATTCCAAACTATCGACTCTCCTCCACTCTCAAGTCTTTCTTACCTTCTACTTTAAGAAACTGGAATAATTTAGATAATGATATTAAGTCATTACTCAATTTCGTCTTTTAAGATTGCTGTTTCTCGACAAATAGTCATTCATCGACCAATTTATTTTAGCTATGGTGACAGAAAATTAAATATTTTTCACACCAGATTGAGACACAAATGTAGCATTCTAAATGACGATCTTTTCCGTTCAAATATAGTCGAAAATTTTCGTTGTACAAGCTGTGGAATCATTGTGAAAATGCTTATCATTATTTATTAGAATGTCCAAATCATTTAGATGCCCGTACAAAGTTAATTAGCGAAATTAATTAGCAAAATCTGGAAATACACATTAATTTGCTGCTTTTTGGTGATGAAAATTTGGCTTTGGACGTAAATTGTAAAATTTTTGAACATGTGCAATCGTATATTAGGTCCAGTGGAAGATTCTGAACATACATATAAGCTTTAAACATACAACAGCTTTTACTACACAATGATTATTAAATTTGTTTAAAGTAATATTATTTGATTTGGTCAATCTGTATAAGAAATCTAAGTCATCATGTTATAATATGTTAATTGTGTTATAATGTTAGGAGACCGCTGTTTAAGTTCGAATAACTTGTGCCTGGTCCTTTTGTGTTATACAAAAAAAATATGTTTAAAGTAGAAAGTAAAGTGGTGTCCTTGTCCTCTACCCCATAGATCACAATATTATATTTTCGTACTTGTCAACGAAGTTACAAAAAAAGGCAGAATTCGTTATATTATGAAATAATTTGATATTGATGTTGAGGTTTATAGTTTATACTTATCAGACCAGCTATGTTTACTTGTTGTTTGGATTGAAAAAAAAATCTCAAAAAGCATAGATTTCAAATAATAAGGAAAAATCGTAAAATGTCCTTGAAAAAGTGATAAAGGTCGATTTATGAAATTCACATTAATTTCTTGAAATATAACTTACATGGAAAGATAAAACATAACTCAAAGAATGGTTTGTCTAAAATCGTTTTAATATGTGTTGTCTTTGTGTAGAAAAACGAAAATAACCTAATAGCTTAATCAATACAGCTAACTAGTGTTAGAAATCACGTGATTAATGTCAGAAATGTATATACATTTATATGTTACTATTTACAGGTATTTACTAAAGGAAAGTAAAGGTTTTTCTTATTTCGAGTTTCCCAACACTGGCAACACAACGAATCTTCCCGCTTGTAAACTATTGACAAACTCTCGGACGCTTGCCACGTGGTTAAGCTAATTTCGAATGTTTTATGACAAGCGTGAGAATTTCTGTCGATATGGGTATTTTTCCATCACGTATCAGTCGGTAACGTACTGACCGATACTAACCCCTCTCATCATTTAAATGGACACCGTGTGACTTGTCGACCGAACCACAAACATTGTAACACTTAGTATTATATAATTTTCAAACTGTGATGTGAATTTATCTCTGTGGGAAAGTGGCATCTTATGTAATCAAGTACATACTAGTAACGTATCTGTTGATGTGTCGTTGCGTAACATGTATATTTTCAAGATTAGATCGCACTCTCCAGTTAATTGTAAATGGATGTGTCTATGTCATAAAGGTAAAAGTTAGTATACATGATTTCATTATCACGAAAAAAAAGTGGACATTTGATAATATATCAATTATGTATATTATTTTTATTTGTTGGTAACGTATCTTCCAGCATAGTTTGTGACAATGATAAAATGAGTTATATAAAAATATCTAAGCATTTTGTGTGCCAATACTTGTCTATTCTCATTGCGTATGCTAATATCTATGATATGATAGAAAAAAAGTAACATTTACCCATTTACTTAGTCACAGATGATTTATGAAATACATTATAGCTTAAGAGGACAGTCGAAATTCGTCACGAGAGCCATATTTAATGTGATGATGAGAAAAATCTTAATTGGTCCGAGGAACCACACTTGATTATTTTCGAAGATCAATCAATAGGGCCTACATTTCACGTGTGAAACAAACATGATATACAAACATGATTTATAAGTCCCGATATTGATAGATTTAGTGGAGAATGAACGATATATGCATTTAATTCTCTAAAAACCCGTTCAGGTCCTCCTTCAGGTCCCGTTCAGGTCCATTCAGTACGTCTCCCAGAGCTCGGGCTCGGAGCGGGCTACACGGTTTAGCCCTATACATATTTTCCCGAAGTTATTTTAGGAATTGAGGTGCGCATGCGTCATCAGAATCGAACCAGGAAGTTGGAGTTGTGCCGCTTGATCAGCTAGGGAAGAAGTGTTCGCCGTAGGCCTAATGGAGAAATTGGTTTATTTCACCTTCCTGCTTGGAACAATTGTTCGGTAAGTTGTTTATGATGTACTGGTATGAACATTTTTTCACTATTCAATTACTGCTGATCGTTCAGTAGGGTAATCTATTGTAACGATAAACACACAATTCGCGTACCCTCTACTGTTAGCGGTAAAGGATTTGTGCAGTCAAAAATGATAATTTCTGTTTTATGCTAAAATGGCTTTATTAGCACGTGTAGAAACCTCTCCCGTGTCGCACGCGACCGGAATAACCTGTAAGCCGTCGCTATCGAGGTCGAATTTTCTGACCGCCCGATTATGCATAATTTTCTAGCCCTAAACCTGAAGTGACGTTTATAATAGTCCGTTGTTTTATAATCACATGCGTCTGCATCTGGTTTTGGAAAAATAAAAATATCCTACCCCTACTATATAGACCCTACCCTCATCAATCCGCCATCTTGAAATTTTAGAGTTATCCTCCCCTTGATCGGAGTAAAGGACACGTCTGGTTTTCATTAAGTACACTGTAAAATAGTAACCGCTTACTACCTTTGAAACGAATTTTTCTGATTTGTTACACGTTTCTTTGCCGTGTTGCTGCTAATATTATTTGAATTACATATTTCTATATATATGTAGGTGCTTTTTATCTTTGATATTGGATAGTTTCCCCAACATTTTCGTTCATTTTTTGAGTGGGCGTGGCCGATATTGAAAAGTTTCAGTGGAGGGTTCATTCAACTTTGTAAGTCCGATCTTACGTCTTCCATCTTCCCCGAGAATGTCTTAAAGTATGGTGGAAATAGCATGTGGTAATATATCCACTTATCACGATAATGTATGCGTTTCTTCCGACATTTTCTCACTAAAACCATCATATATGTACCAGAAACATAAACTGTATACAGATGTTTGTATACATCTTACATGTATATATATGTGTATGTTTGTGTGTGTACAGTAAGTTTTTAAAAAGAACTGGGTACATTTCACTGGCATGTCACGCCTAAATTTAAACTAGAAAAACAAGATGTCCGTCTACAGAGTGCATACATGCCATACCTTCCGGAGTGAGACAAAAACCTCTCATATTTTAAAGCCTTTTAATGTCTCCCGGCAGGAGAGTCTAAATTCCTGTATTCTATAAACCCCTCCATTTTATTTTTGTCGCCACATTTGTGTACATGCTAGGTTAATTTTAGCACGAGAGTAACCACTCTCCCTGACCCCCTGACAAACACTCAAGTGGCCCTAATTAGCAGCCTTGGGCTATTTCCACCTTGGCTTGTGGTGTCACTTTCACTCACGTCTGTGTGTTACGTAAACTGAAGTCAATCAGCCGATCGGCCGCCTAGAAAACAATCAGCTGGCCTTTCAATAAATTTGATGACTACAGCTAGTGAGCATTACAGCAAAACAAATACTGCTTACAACTGTGAATGATTTACTCACGTTTTTAATGTTAAATAGGCCTATCTGTATTTGATGGATGTCACAAACTTTGCAATCGTAATGGCCGCCATTTTGGGTAATTGTAATAGATGATCCGGATTTTATAGAATTTCCGGATTTCCTAATAACCACGTTTTTAAAAATGGAAAAAAAAGTATTATTTTTTAGAATTTCTGTGTGAATTTATTTTAAAAAACTATTAATAATAAAAAAATATCAGTAGTAACTGAATTTAAATAAATAAAATTAAAAAGAAATTTACTTTTTTTCCTCTCTCAGATTAAATTACATTTTGAATACTACTGTAACGATTCTGTTTTTAGCTCACCTGGCCCGAAGGGCTGGTGAGCTTATGTCCATGGGCGCAGCGTCCGTCGTCCGTCGGCGTCCGTCCGTCCGTCTGTCCGTCAACATTTCCTTTAAATCGCTACTAGTCATAAAGTTCTGCATGGATTGTAACCAAATTTGGCCACAAAAATCCTTGGGGGAGGGGGAACAGAACTTGTATAAATTTTTTACTCTGACCCCCCGGGGGCAGGAGGGGCGGGGGCCCAATAAGGAAATAGAGGTAAATCCTTTAAATCGCGACTAGTCATAGAGTTCTGCATGGATTGTAACCAAATTTGGCCAAAAAACATCCTTTGGGGAGGGGGAACAGAACTTGTATAAATTTTGGCTCTGATTCCCCGGGGCAGGAGAGGCGGGGCCAAATAGGGGAAATAGAGGTAAATCATTTAAATCTCTACTAGTTATAGAGTTCTTTATGGAATATAACCAAATTTGGCCACAAACATCCTTTTTGGAAGGGGAACAGAATTTGTATTAAGTTTTGGCTCTGTTCCTCCGGGGGCAGGAGGGGCGGGGCCCAATAGGGGAAATAGAGGTAAATCCTTTAAATCGCTACTTGTCCTAGAGTTCTGCATGGATTGTAACCAAATTTGGCCACAAACATCCTCGGGGGAAGGGGAACAGAACTTGTACAAATTTTGGCTCTGACCCCCCAGGGGCATGAGGGTGGGGCCCAATAGGGGAAATAGAGGTAAATCCTATAAATCGCTACTTGTCCTAGAGTTCTGCATGGATTGTAACCAAATTTGGCCACAAACATCCTTGGGGGAAGGGGAACAGAACTTGTATAAATTTTGGCTCTGACCCCCCCCGGGGGCAGGAGGGGCGGGGCCCAATAGGGGAAATAGAGGTAAATCCTATAAATCGCTACTTGTCCCAGAGTTCTGCATGGATTGTAACCAAATTTGGCCACAAACATCCTTGGGGAAGGGGGAAAGAACTTGTATAAATTTTGGCTCTGACCCCCTGGGGGCAGGAGGGGCGCGGGCCCAATAGGGGAAATAGAGGTAAATCCTATAAAAACACTATTTGTCCTAGAGTTCTGCATGGATTGTAACCAAATTTGGCCACAAACATCCTTGGGGGAAGGGGGAAAGAACTTGTATAAATTTTGGCTCTGACCCCCTGGGGGCAGGAGGGACGGGGCCCAATAGGGGAAATAGAGGTAAATCCTATAAATCGCTACTTGTCCTAGAGTTCTGCATGGATTGTAACCAATTTGGCCACAAATATCCTTGGGGAAGGGAACAGAACTTGTATAAATTTTGGCTCTGACCCCCCCGGGGGCAGGAGGGGCGGGGCCCAATAGGGAAATAAGAGGTAAATATTCAAATTCCTTCAGAAAAGAAAACAATGAACCTGTATTCAGAACATGACTTGACATTACAAACCAGGTGAGCGATACAGGCCCTCTGGGCCTCTTGTTGTAAATGGAATATGGATGGTGGACACATAAAAAATTCTCTGAAAATTGATTCTTTTAGGCCCTCTTTCTGACAGGAATACATAAAAATATTCAGGTTAATTCATATGATCTTTTTCTACTCAGTTTCCCTACCAATGCTTCCAGAATTAGTTATTATTGAGGTTAGTTTCAGCAAGGATTTATAAGTGTCTGTGTCCTTGGTTTAAAGCCCCATTATGTATTGGGGTGAAAAAATATGGTCATAAAGTACCAAACTTTGCTGAATAGTAGAGCATATATCCTTATGAAAAATATCCGGTAATAAAAAAATACCCTACATTTCTGTGTTTTCCAAAAACATTAGGAAACCCCTCTTCGGAGATGGGGAAATCCGTAGTTCCGCCCCAGAGCCAAAACAACCTAGTACGCATGCGTAGGCACATAAAGAGTGGAATTTCCCTAACAAATTTCAACATCATGCATATACGTGCATGGCCAACTCACTGAAGACTCGCCAAATACGTGTCAGCGAAATCGAACACACACGAGCAACTTGACCGCTAAAATTGTCGTTGTTTGAACGATCGCTAGCACGTTACGAACCCACGCATTCCACGCGTGGACCTACAAATACATGTTGTACATGTATATATTATATATATGTGTGTGTGTACTAAAACTAGGCTAAAACTGTCCAAAAAGGTTTTTTTTCTTGAATGAAAAGCAATCAATTAACAAAATTATAATTACAATGGTATTTGCTGATCTTATGTATTCTGGTAATAAAAGATTTATAGATGCCTATTGGGCCTAATCTAGCTTTATTGAAATGTACATCGAAACCGAACATACATTTGTGTACATCGAAACCGAACACAGGTTTGTGTTACCTGATCATGATGAGGCCTCCAACAGGGTGGCTCGACAAAACTCGTAAACAAATGAAAGTAAACGACAAACACGCCATGTCGTTACTGGCTATATAGATATTACACTTTGTTTCTTTTTATAATAATACAGCGATGTATACATACACATACATACGAAGTCTGGTAAGCCTACATGTTCTACTCCATCGAAGACCGATACATAAACTGAACAAGACCAGTGTTTGTTTTGAGACAACAGGGTCAACGACGATATCGGCATTTATCGGATATATCCATGACAGATGATCATGATCATGAATTTACTAACTGAGTACAATCCACACTGTAGCATAAGATTATTATTATGAACTTTGTAATTACTACACGCAGGAACATATATACATAATATGATGTTTATGCTACATGCAAAAGATACATTGTACATTTGTTGTATATGAACCGCTGGTGTTTGGCTCTATAGACATTTCTCTCTCTTATATATATATATGTAATACTGTGGCAATATTTAAAGAGAGAAAAATGTCTATAGAGCCAAACACCTGTGCAGGAAAAGGAATACAAAATGTAGAATAGTTTGGTTGATTAAATAGTACTAAGGAATGGAGTATAAAAAAGTCCATTAATGATTTCTATACAGTTCATCAAGTGAAGAAGATCTGGTGGAAAAGTATAGCAAAAAAGCTAGAGAACACCTGGATCAGTCCTTCTTTAAAAGAACAGAAAATGGAGAAAATATCCTTTTGATTTGGTAAAGTTCTAGCAGGCATCACGATTATTTTTTCTTACATATTTTATTTAGCGCATAAAACTTTTAAAACTTGCTCCACAAATCGAACTTTTTCTTATGAAAACAAATGGACTGAATAAACATAATTCACGTTCAGCGTAAAATGTAATGCACACTCGTGAAACTAGAGAAATTTCAGTTTCAATTCCCTTTTCCTTTTTACTACGTACATGTATACGGTACTAAGAATTACGTACTGACGGCAAATGATAGTCCACCAGGTAGCATCAAGGTCAAAATAATATATGTTGTGACTTTTTAATGATGAAACTCCAATAGTCTGGCAATATTTATATCCCCTTGTGGATTTACTCTAATACTGACGTTTGTACTAATATAAATACGAGTCTTTGATTAGTTTAATTCGGTCAGTGTACATATTTACTATTTAAAATTGCAGGCCTATATTTTAAAAAATGCCCATACGATAATTAAGACTCATGCACCTGGTAATCACTTGATGTATAAACGACGCCATACTATGTGTACTACATCTGTAATGTCTACACCTCCCCTGATGATATATATACTAGTTATAACTTCCCTCCCTTTTTGTAACAGCCGATTGAACAATTATAATAAATAATAATATACGAATCTTGATTCGTTGTTTATATATTCGTGTTTCCTTAACAACCACGAAAAAACAAAGAACATTTCTACACAGCAAAAATTTCCTAGTACATGGTATCCTGTCTTTGACAGGTTAACACTTTTATAATACTAAACCTTTTTTGAAAATTCAAAATTCTTTTGAGCAGGAGCATCCTAATTTAACTTTATATAGTGCACATGTACTGATTACATCATCATTACGTACGATGACGTCATCGAAAAGTAGGTTGGACACTTCAAACACATTCTTTCACTGAAAGTTATCAACTTCCCTGAACAAATTGCAAAATAACAAAATCGTGACTTTCTCATGAATTCCAATACAAGTATTATGATAAATATTTAGCCATGTTGTTAAATATATTTTTGTACAACGCAGATCATTACCTTTCTTATAGTATAAACATCAAATTCTTCTTCTATTGAAAGACTTTTTATAAAGTGTCAAACTAGGAACATGTATTTGGGACACTCTGTATATGAGACAAACATTGATTACAGTTGAGAGTAAAGTTTTCAAAGACAGTCAAATGTTGCCTTGTGAAGGGTCCCAGTTTCAATATCTTCTGCCTCAATGATCACTTCTGTAGCTCCAAAATGAAAACGTCCAAGCACTTTTCTTGGTAATCCTGGTTTGAATTCCGGAAGCGGAAGCTGGAGAGTTCCAAGATGTCGTACATCCGGATCCGTAATGTATTTCGGATCCCTTTCTTGAGATATGTATATGTGGATCGCCATATCATTTTGATCATCGGAAATTGGTCGATGCGTGGAAGTGATGCATTCATTGCATTTTATTTCAGTTCCTTTATGAATAAACGGCTGAAAGACTCCTCGACAATATTCTTCTTCATCATGTTCCACTTTCAACTCCTCTGGGTCGATTTCGGAATTGAATTTCGGCCAGGTTTCGTAGCCGTATGTATATCTCGCAACTCTGGACGCAATCGCCATTGGTTTGTGACCAAATATACACAGCACCTTTCAAAACCGCAAGTACGCCATCTTTTGGATTTAAAATTTTAATACGCGAGAAGTTGTCGTGAATGGCTCTGTCAACCAGTTCGCAGTCTGAGAAACCTCCTACCATCATAATCATGTTGATCCTTCCTGTTTTTTTCAACATGTTACCGACATGATTGACAATTTCCTGTATCGGTGCCTCAAAAAATCCTTTCATAACTTCGGCATCTATCTTCAATCTCCCCTTAGTCCAAGCGACCTTTTCTGAGTATTTGGAGTTGCTCAACGCTTGTTCAAAAGAAACGTTTGAGTTTTCTTCGACGGATTCCTTGAATGTCGTGTGGAGTTTCAAAACCACTTTCCCAGTTGTATTTACTCCAATTGTTCGTTTTTTTTCATTTCCCAATCCCTACAAAATTCAACGAAGTCCGTCATACAATTCTTTTTGAAATTTTCTATCGCTTTTTCTCCAAAGACGTTGCCCAGAAATGTGAAGAACTCCCTGTCAACAGCCGTTCCTCCCCAAGGACCCCCCGAGGGTTCGTGTATCTCCCTTAGACTGTCATTCATCTGCCGTTCGTGTACTGTAATATCAGCTGTTCCCCCTGTTTAATGATAATATATTTGTGTTGAAATAACAACAACAGTTCATCGTTTATTTTACAACATAAAATTATTGATTTTTTTGTTTTTGCCTTGCCAATGTCAATGATGTCGATAATCTCCAATGGTATAAGTATACATTTATTGTATACTTTTTCTCCTGATACTCCGGCTTTCCTCCGCCATCTAAAATCTGGCACGTTCTTAAATGACCCCGGCTTGTAATAGGACGTTAAACTAATTCAACAGAACCAAAAATTGCATAACTTTCCTATCTACATGAACCATATACCTGGTATTATTCTTTTCATTTTCATTTGTGATAAAGTTCAGAAGTCTCTTATGCCCGTGTTGATAGAGTGGCCTAGGCGTCCTACGTTCTACCATAACACTTAACCTCTGATTCGTGAGCTCGATAGTTTACTTATGCACTGACCGTTGACCGGTGATTTTCTCTCTCAATATCCAAGCTTAGCAAAAGCAACAATAATCTTAAATGTTAATTGAAAGGATATGAATTAAAGCATGATGTGAGCGCCATGGTATAAGCAGCAAACAGCAGGTCGAAAAGAGGACAGCCAGAAAAATGATTATAGACGCTTAATGGTTATTTTAGAGACGGATTCTAGAATACCTACCGCCGAGGTCTAGTATCATACATTTCTCGCCGAGCTTTGAGCGTCGCAATTCTTTCCTCTTCAGACCAATACTTTGAGGTATGTGCTCATCATCCAATACCACTCCTTGTCTCTTCGTACTGTTATCTGCAGGAGTCTCCTCATCGGCCAGAACTACTTTCACCAAATGACAGTAGAGTGACGCAGCTTCCGGTTCGAGAGCAAAGGACAGTTGGTCAGATTTAATTCCATACTGTGAGAAGAAGATGTTTTATTTGACTATAAACGTTCAACTTCATTGTCCCTTTAACACAGAGCTGATATAAATATTCACTGCCATCGGTTATTATTGGAGTCTACCAGGTTAGTTAAACACTCTATTATCCTCAACAAATGTTAATTATTGGTTAATTAATCTCATATGTTTAACACTATCAACATATATCAAATGGAATGTTTAAGTTAATAATCACTGCATATCATAACAAACTACACAATGTAGATGAATGCAATATCAATAAAGTACGTACATTTACTGCAGCTTCCCGCATGAACTGTTTGGCGGAATCCTCCCAGATGGCCGGTATGGTGATGATCCAATGGATATCGTCCTCATCAATCCCGATACATCTCCTGTTGATGAGAGACATGAGGTGATCCTTCATGTAGCCTATAGACAGAGATATCACCAACATGGCCGACAGCTTCTTCCCAGTCTCATCAACTATCATTGTCTCTCTGGTCCGGCCCTTAAGACAATAATGGTATACTGTCACATTTCTAGCATATATATTTTGATTAGTCAGCAAGCAATACATACCTGCGAAAAAATCTCTTCGTTACATTCATCGATTTGCCACCATGCGATGTTTCTCTTTGAACCCCTATGATATAACACTATATTTTTAATCTTTTAATATGTTTAAAGTACATATTTCAGCCACCGGGAAAAATATCGACTATTCATAATTCATAACCTGCAGGTTTAGTGATATTCATACCTACCTGGCAATTCCATGTGAAATAAATTTATGTACGTTTTTCGAGTTTTCAAATATTCATTGACTAAAACCTGTGTTCTAATGCTTTTATTCAACTCAGTTCTCACGGGAAATCGCAACATGCCATACCGTTTCAGAATTGTTTCGATCTTTTGCCAAGAACTTTCTGGAATACATATCCGTTTAAACCTACCCCAGAATGTTGGTGAAGAGACATCTTGAATCGTCTGAAGTAGTAGTAGTTTTCGTACATTCTGTCATCATCTTCGGAATCTTCAATAAGCTGGCTATATTCATTTTCAGCCTCGTATCCAAAGGCTAAGAATTTCTTGTCCGGATCGAGCAGCAGACAAGTTGGAGTCTTCTCGGAGACAACACTTCCTGAATTCCATTGTTGATTCAATTGTATCTTAAGGGGGTCTTTTTGATAGTCGTCACGGAAAGAGAAAGCATAACCGGAATAGGTTGTTCCGAAGTCAATTGCCGCTACCACAAGACGGTCCTTACACGGGGATTCTTGTGCCATTGTCTGCATTGATTAAAACAACATCATATGGAAAATGTAAAAAGCCAGTGCTCTCAAGCATACCATAGGGTTACGGTTGTAAAACAAAACACAAATGAGACATATAGGATATTAAATGATTCTTAAGTTCATATATTTTTTGAAACAGTCGAAGCCTATATAAATTCTTTCCTTTATACTGCTTCAAATTATTTACATTTGCATTAAAGTATGCGCATTTTGAAGAGCTAAATCCAATTCATCAATGTGGAAATTTCATTAAATAATTTAAACTTATATAATTAATTGACTGCCCCACTTAAGGCCTTGTGTTAAACGTTCAACCCAGTGGTGAATGCACTTTTAACTGTCCGCTTCTCCGCATAAAAGGAGTCGGACGACTGGTTTGCTAATCGTTAGTATAATGTGATCGGGAGGGGTGTGCTTGATATGTGTCTTCCGCGACAACATGTTTCAATGAAATAGCACTATAAAAAGGGTAAAGGTTCCAAAAACACAACACAAATATAGTACAGCCCCCCTCCCCCCCAAAAAAAGGCAAAGGTTCCAAAACCACAACACAAATATAGTACAGCCTCCCAAAACTCACGGCGCCCAATGGCGACCTTCCTACTCGACCCTGACTGTTAGTAAGAGGGGAATAAAGCCTAATACCAAACACAACCAAGTCGTCAAGTAAAGGACAGATTTTGATATTTTCTATAAATCATCTCTGCAATACCAACGTATGATAGGATCTTACTTGCTTTTGAAGCAAACAGACATATGCATTCATATGTAAAACTATCTTTCCAATTCACTACCAAAATTCAAAATTAGATGAAACAACAAGGCAATATCGAGGATACATTATACTTACATTCACACGCCTACTGTCCGTTACAAATACTCACTCAGTAATCCTTCACACCACTAAATACGCCTCCTCTAGATATTGTTATCGGTACAACTTTGAACTACAGTTTTGATATTTCCTTTCGTAAACAAATATAAAACTATCCTTAAGATAACGTGCATGCAGTAAGTGTATCAGTGTCGGGATAAAGAAGACTTATTACCTGTGCTTGATAAAGATACTTTATAGTTATCTCGTATGTAGAAATGAAACCTATGACAGTGGCACTAAATGCAAACATTCCAAAGTACTTTATTTGCGCGATATAAAATGTTCGCGCAGTTTCGCTAGAAAGCGAGAAAGCGATTTCAAATATTTCGCGAAGAGAATCGAATATTAATACATATCTTTTAAGTTTGTAACTTATAACAAAAATACCAAAACAGTTTAATTTATATATATTCTATCGCCATATTAACAATAGGATCGGGTACTCAAACTTAAAAACGCCATTTCTTTTAAAATTCACAATCAACGTAGTATACACATCATAAGATGGCTTTATATTGTAAATATTATACTAAAATTATTTTTCTTGAAGAAAAACAGATAAGAGGAAAGAAAAGAGATAGATTGATAAAGAGAGAAGAAAGAGATAGATTGATAAAGAGAGAAGAAAGACATAGATTGATAAAGAGAGAATAAAGACATAGATTAATAAAGTGAGAGAGAAAAGAGTAGATATCACATTAATAGTCTACATATTATGTATCAATCAATTGAGACTTGAACAGATTTGAACTGTTTATTTAGAAATATAATAAGTCGACCAAATAAGCAAAAACGACAATGAGAATAATTTCTAATCGTCTTTACGAACCTACACAAAGAAAATGAAATTAGAATATATCTCAATATCTTACTTCTGTAACTTGGATATGTTTATGTGGGGATTATTTGAGTCAACATTGACCTGTGCGTACCTGTCTTCATTAAATTACCCACATATGGTATCTGTAGAGCCGCGGTGGTCGAGTGGTTAAGATATTCCGACATGTTACCAGAATTCCTCCACCTCTGGGTCGGGAGTTCGAATCCCAAGTGGATCCGTTGCAAGGTAATGACCGCTGGTCATTGTTTTTCTCCTGTTACTCCGGCTTTATTCAACACTCATAAACGCAATAATTAACATATTATAAAAACAACAGAAATTTTAGACAAAAATTCGAGAGATTGACCAGGGGAGATTTTGTGAATTTTTATCAACATATGAAAATCCACCACGTCTTAATATAATTCGCGAGACCTCGAACGCTAATTCGAACGTTCGACTAATAATTGTGTAAACGGTAAAATAAACACACGTTTGTCAGTAAAGCAGTTACAGTTTGTTAGTGACTAAATACGGGAAAATATTGGGCCTTAAATAAAATTGAATCGCAAGATGAAGGCGATGTTGATACATGTTTATTTTATAATCAATATGTATCCCGTCGAAGGTCCTTTCAATTAAATAACTGCAAAATGCATTATGTATGGAAACCAAACTGACTCAGAACTTTAGCAATTTTCACCTTATTGAATGACTAGAATACGTTGTCATGGCATATTTCTGTTAAATCAGCCTAATTAGTATTGCCGATTTCGTTTCGCTTTAGAAAGTTACATGGGCGCCATCTCGTTGCTAATGAGTCAAAGAACGATAATCTACCGGCCAAACCTAATAGACTTTACATTGGATATCACGTGACGTCATTTTAACCAATAGGAATACAAAATTCTAGTCTGAGGCGGGATGAGATCCATTTAGCGCGAATTAATGTAATACATTAAAAAATGTCGATAACGATAAAAAGTGTATGCGCAATACAAAAGTTCTATAGTTCAAACGTCCGTACACGCCATTGATCTGAAGTTTCATGTACTTTCAATAATTCTAATGCTATGAAAGTTAGAAAACAGCTTTCCAGTTCACAAACAGTCAAATGTTGCTTTGTGGGTAACCAGTTTCGATATTTCCCGCCTCAACGAAAAATTCTGTCGCACCAAAATGAAGACGTCCTCGAATAGCTCACTTTTATCCTGGTTTAAATACCGGAAGAGGCAGTTTAAGAGATCCAAGATATTTCACATCCGGATCTGTAATATATTTTTGTTTCTCCTTCGTTGACATGTACACGTTTATAGTTTATGTCCGTTTGGGCAAACGGGAATATGTTTGGTTGTGACAAAGTCACCGCGACTAATTTCAGATCCTCGTTGAATGTACTACTAAAGGACCCATTTTCAACGAAAATCCACCATCAGGTCGGGAGGATGAATCTCGGGGTCAAACTTTGGCCAGATCTCAAAGCCGTTTGTGTATTTTTCAATTCTTGACACAATCGTCAATGGCTTGTGGCCAAATATTAAATCGTCTAAACTGCTGGAACTCCGTCTTTTGGATTCAAAATAGGAATTTCAGGGAAGTTGTCGCGAATGGCTTTATCCACAAATTCACATTCGGAGAAACCTCCTTCCATCATGGTCATGTCGATCTTCCCGACCTTTTGCAACAACTTTTCAACATGTCGGACAATTTCTGGCGTTTCAAAGAAGCCTTTCACGACTTCTGCATCTAACTTAGATTTATCTAAAGAGTACTTAACGTTTTCTGCGTATTCGGAGTTCCGGAGTGCTTGGTCGAATGAACAGTTGGAGTTTTCTTCCACAACCTTTATGAAAGAAGGACTCAGTTTGATATTCACTTTCCGACTTGTGGTTATTTTAATTGACCGTTTCTTTTATTCGAAACAACCACAAAGGTCTAAGTAATCTTCCATGTAGTTCTTTTTTTTTAAATGTCTCTATCGATTTTCCACCAAACAGTCGTGAAAGAAATTTGAAAAACTCCTTGTCGACAGCTGTTCCTCCCCAAGTACCCCCTGAGGGTTCGGCGTATCTCTTTAAGACGATTGTCGGCTTGACGTTCGTGTACTGTGATATCGGCTGTCCCTCCTGCATAAAATCGTATAATTATAAATGAGTTCCATACATTACTTTTTATGTTTATGAGTTTCAAAATCAATCTTAAAAATTAAATGTCTGGTTTCTTATACTACTAAAAAAACTCGTTTTCCGAGGTACATATTTTCTAGTTAATTCACAATGAAATTCATAGTAGATATTATTGTAGAGAGTTTGTTGTCATGCATCTACTTTCTTATGACACCATTGTTCATTGCAGACAGGATTGCGAAAATATTTATAACATACAAGTAAAAGGTAATATTGTTAAATACATTATTCGCCAAAGTATTTGAAGAATTTATTCTGAAACTAAATTATTTTTAATCCTAACCTCCAAGGTCCAGTATAATATATTCTCGCCTATTCTCGTTGACTTTAATTCTTTCTTCTTCTGACCCGTGGGTGAGTTATCCTCAGCTAACACGACCCTTATTTGCTGGCAGTAAAGCGAGGCAGCCTCTGGCTCCAGGGCAAAGGACAATTGGTCTGATATTATGTCACACTATGCAAGAAAAATACATTTGCCATTGTTTTGTAGTAGTTTTTAATTGTAAATAATGTAGATAGTGATGCGGTCATATTTTAGTTTCGCGTTAGGGGGGAATTTTGCTTTAGTTTAGTCGGTAGAGCGGTAGACCAGGAAGTCCGAGGTCGCAGGTACGAGCCCGGCTTGCGGCCCTGTTACATTATCACGAGCTGATTACCAGATTTTCTGACTTGAGTAGTCCGGGTACTGTATAGTTTATAATATTCGCGGAGTTTTAAATTCGCTAATATCGCGAATCTATCGGGTGACTACTCAAAATTTGAAAATGAAGTTTTTATATGCATGATAAATAACCACGCTTTGGGGAACTCGTTTATCACATAACTAACTCTATCTTTATATCGTAATAGCTTTCAGTTATTTTCCATGGACAAATAGAGAGCCAAAAGTACCTTAAGGATGTACAAACTGTACTGCGAGTATACTGCTAATATTCGCAGGTTTTTAATTTTGCTAAAATCGCGGGTTTTATCAAAAGTTCCCAAAAATTATTATCTCTCGAAATTTATTAAAATCATAGTTTGACATGAAATGTCAAAGCCTGTCATGTGAATGACGATTTCAAAGGCTATAAATATAATTCGCAAATATAAGCCCCGGGAATAAGTTCCCAATAGTAAGTCCTGAAAATTTACACCCGCGTGTAGATTCTCGTATAGATTTTTGGAAATATGAGTTCATACAATAGAAAAAATGGAAGAAATAGCAAAACTCTTGCGTTATTTTTGTTTTTGTTTTTTATTTCACTAAGCTATGACACTCAAAGGTACATATGTGATATAGGATTTCATAAGAATCTTAGCGTTTTGCCCATATAGAGCCATAAAGTCATAATTTCATAATTAATTGTTTGATATGTATGGATGTTTGCAGAATTTATTGTGCATCGGTCTTCTTTACAAATATAGAAGTTAGATATGACTCTTTTTTTCTCTCAAAATAACAGCATTTTGCTACCCCTACACCTTAATTTGAGTTTTAAAAAACTCTGGTATTAAACTTTTGGAAATATTTTGCATGTCATTAGGGAAAATGTTGTTTTTTTTTCTAAATCAGGCATGTGGCTCCATGTGCTTACCTTGTTGGCCCATTAAAATATTTTTCAATATTTTGGAGTAAGAAATAAACGTGTTCAAATTACTCTTAAATGTAAAATGAATGTGACAAAAGAGTACACAAGTCAATTCATAAAATTCCAATAACAATGAACTTAATGAAGATGTACTGCAAAACTTAACTCGTTACGCTGAAAGTATGTTGCAGTGACGATATAAGTAAATCAAATGAAGTAAAAAAAAATCAAAAACTGCCTATACTCAAAACAAAGAAAAATGGCCGCTGAATAGTTCATTTCCTAAAATCCATGTTTTCAAAAAATCTAGAAAGATTTTGACAAAAAGACAACTTGGTACAGATGTTGATGGGTTTTATTTGTAATTATCAAAACTTCTTTGATCTACGTCAAAACAAGTCTTCGACAATGGTGTGTTACAATCTGAAAAGAAACTATGACATGAAAAGTAGACCAAAGTCGAAAGCTATATGTCGATAAGAGACAGGAGGTGATCCTTCATGTGGCCGATAGACAGAGATATCACCAACATGGCCGACAGCTTCTTCCCAGTCTCATCCTCCATCATTGTCTCTCTGGTCAGGCCCTGAATTGAAATGTTTAGATTCTTTCACGCTTTCAAACTCGTAGCATGAAATATCGACTTACTTGTACTATATTGGATTATGAATTATATTGCATCATATATATACTGTCAGATGTATTAGTTTACGCCAAATACGAGACATTGTACCTCATATTTGTTACAGGCATCTTAAACGCAGCAAATTAACTTTATTTTTATTTTATTTTACAAATGTACTCGTCGCCTAATTAAGATTGCGTGACACAATTTCAATATTTTTTTTTTCGTTTCATTTATAATTTATTCGTGTTTAACTTACCCCTTTACATTTATACAATAACATTTTAAATTGTCTGAAGATGTAGTACCACTCGTATGTTTTCTCGTCGATATCACCCTCTTCGGAATCTTCAATTAGTTTACTGTATTCGTTTTCAGCCTCGCCAAACGCTATGAATTTCTTGTCCGGGTCGTTCACCTGTGTGAGGACGTGTGCACCGAATAAAATAATGCCAATTAGAATTGTGCCGGTTGAGTTGTCAACATTGATTCGCGATCGTTATGAAACAATACCATAATACCATATTGATCAAATATTACATAAGCCACAGACACATACCATGATACTTCAAGGGTTAAATATCAAACATACATATCATATTACATTGAATTCGTTTTGTTATTAGCCCTGCTCAATTCCTGGTATGTGGAAACCTGCTGGCCCGTTGTGGAAGTGGCTATGTCTCTCAATTCACAGAATTGTATACAAGTTGCAAAGCTTTTCGTCTTACAGGTTATGAATTCTGGGCATAATGTACTGTTACAGTAAACAAACTTTCATATTTGATTTACATTCAACATTAATTCCAAAAAATATCGTCCTCGAATAAAGTTTGAATTCTTGAAAGTGTATCTTCTTGAAATTTTAAAAGCGACATAATCATTGGCCAAACTAAACTAGATTCTATTATAAGATAGAAATTTAAACACGAAAAGTAATGCCCAATTATTACTTCACTGAGTTATTGCAATTTAATTATAAGCATGCTTAAGCTTTTTTCCAATGTCTATCGGTGTTTAACATTGTATATTAGTTGAGGGCTTTTGTAAGTTGCGATAACTTTTTACAACCATTTTGTGTTTTGTTTTTCAGTAAATACATTAAAAGGTTTTTTTTCAAACAATCATCGCGAAATTTATTAGCCGCCAGAGAAAGCCAATTTACAGTATATACCCCAGTATTGTATGATTGGTTTGATTCTGAATTCCGTACTCTATAGTCAACAGCTGATACTTCTTTTTCGCTAATAACAAGCATTTTCATTGGCATAAAATTATCTCATAATGTAAAAAATGACGTCATCGTTTGTGCCGTCGGCTAAAACTGACTGGAAGAAAACGGCATAATGATTTTATTGAAATAACAGTCCTCCATGGAATTCGGAATAGACAGGGTAAAATTGAATTGTAAGTATTAACTAGAATATATTTTATATGGATCTATAATACGAAAATAAAAGTGTACCCTCATTATAAATCACCACTGGGTTTATGTGGAATTTAGTTTCGGTTTTGTGTTATAGCTCTATATAAAACATCTATTAGAGTTATCTTTAAATGTGGTGGACGACCTCTCCTGACATCAATTTGATAAATGTGTTGCGCGGCACTGTATTTTGTAAGACGGTGCTATAATTAAGTCTAATTACATAAGTCGTTAGACTGTGTCACATTTTTGTCATTGTAGAACCCTTGTCCATTTTATAGTGTCATCTCACAGAATCGTACCGCCAAAGACACCGTGCAGCACACCGCATCTGTTTCCGAAATAAGATGCTTTTCGACTAAATCTGAAAGTGTTTTCATAACCAAAGAAAAATAAAAAAATAAAAATTTAAAAAAATCAGAAAAATAACAATGCTGTTTTTTTTTACTTAAATATAACATTCATTTATTTAAATATTCAAATTATTCAAAGGAGGCATCTACAGAGAAGAATTGATTGTACGAAAGTAGCGGCTTGTGTGCTAGTTGTTATTATAATGTTTTGTCTTTATTTTCTTTGGTCAGGAAACACTTGTTGTAGTTGGAAAGCATCTAATTTCGGAAACATTTGAAAAGAATACAACACAAGTAAATGACTTTCTTATATTCTTATTCATTCAAATTAACAATATACTCAATTGTACAAAGATATCAATAGATGTTAATGTTATGAATATATGGTCAATAGAGCACTATTAAATAATGACTTAAACGGCTGCTCTTGTTCTTCAATATCAAAAGGTACAAACATTGCACTGTATCATTTTTTTAATTGGAGATTAAAACATGCTGCCTCTGATATACTGTAAAGAGCAAATTATTCGCAGCGTGAAAATTTTCGCTCAATTCGATTTTGTTAAATATCCGCGAAAAATTTCTACCCGCAAAAATATCAGCAAGTACATTTTTTGACATATGAATCGAAAAAACATATCGCGAAAATTATTACACCGCAAACAGCTCAGCGAAAATATCCACGCGCGAAAATGTCCATGTGTACAGTATCTGTAACGAGACATGTGCAACATATGTCTGTTACGTCCCCCTATCTCCAAAATAGATGGCGCTCTATACGTTTCGGTCCCAGTGCAGTTCCGGTTTCACTAAAATGGTGTAAACACGACTGTAAACTGTGCGGTATATGTCACTACTATACTGAACACATTTGTATACGTACAATTTTGGCCAAGCTATAATTTTTGCGATCTTTATGCTCCCATTCATCTTCTTAATTATGGTTTTTAATATCTTATTATTCGTCGATTTCAATATAGAAATCAACTTTATTATTAAAAAAATACACATACATTGTACAAATGATAAAAAATATTCTCCGATAAAACATACATAAGCTTTGTTGGGAATGCATTATCAATGAATATTTTAACAAGAGCAGTCGCGATAAATGCTACATCAAACATAATATAAGAAATCTAATAAGTAAATTTTCTTTTAGAGCTACTCGCATACTAAGATTTACATTTATTAATATTCATATTTTAATACGGAGGTTTCTTCAAATGTTTTGGGTTAGTAACACTGATCTGCTTTTTCAATCTCTGTGTATATTTGTTTGTTGTTAATCAAGTGGTGGAGAGAAGAAGTGCTGTTTTACCATTTTGTAAAATTGGAAAATGTTTCAAACAAGAACAATTATGACATTTTTATAAAATGTGATTGACATTGTATGCAAATGTCTCCTTCATATCTTCATCTAATCATTATTGGTTAACAGTACCCGGTCTGTAAAGGCATAAAGCATAGTCAGGGGGATCAACTCCTAATAATCTACTCACTAGGTGGCGTTAACACCATCTATTGCTTTCACTCTACCTACTCGATCAATATGGCATTATACCAACCTTGTGAAACCAAATTCTTATTCTATTTTAACATGTTGGTATAAATTCACACGACAAATGTCCATAATCACATGCACAAATGATGTCATATAAAATGTGTATAGATAGGATATGTTGAAATAGTATAACACATAGAGCCTATTCCATACAGATAAAATACTGAATTGACATGTCTGTCTATACATTCATATGCATAAGCAATGTCAATAATATCATTTTATCGACAAGTGATTTTTTTTTTTTGTTTTTTTTTCCCCTTTTCTTTTCCTAGAAAAATATAACATAGCTTAAGATATTATTAAATGCCCACTATTTGCTTAAAAATCATTTTTTAGTGGAATTATCAAGTTTAGTAACATAAGTTTAATCTGGATCAGAATTGTTAGTCTTTACAAGATTATATATCAAAACAACACAGGTTATACTAGGAGCACAAAATATCGTACGATATAACATGAAATCGAACTACTGTAAAATGAAAGAGAGAAATGAACACAGTATATGTATAAATTCTTTCAATATATATGATATGAACACTTTGAGGATATTTTTAAAAAGGGAGGTATGAAAGAGATCATTTACACTTCACATTGCAATAAATATGATTTGCATATTCATATATTAAAATAACGTTGGATATAACTTTCAGATTTATAGTACATGAATTGGATTTCCCATTTTAAAAACCGTTAAAATGTTAATCAACTTTTGCATAAGCACATTTACATCACACGGCATTAAAAATGCCATAGCCACACCTTAGAGATTTTCGTTAGACCATAAAAGATAATTGATTTTACTCTACTATAAAACATGAAATATTCTTGGGAACATTCTTTCGTGGGTTTAAGCTTCCAAATCATTCCACGAGTAGAAATATCCGTGGTTCGCCGATTGAACAATTATAATAATAATGATATACGAATCTTGATTCGTTGTTTATTATATTCGTGTTTCCTTAACAACCACGAAAAACAAAGAACATTTCTACACAGCAAAAATTTCATGTACATGGTATCCTGTCTTTGACAGGTTAACACTTTTATAATACTAAACCTTTTTTGAAAATTCAAAATTCTTTTGAGCAGGAGCATCCTAATTTAACTTTATATAGTGCACATGTACTGATTACATCATCATTACGTGTGATGACGTCATCGAAAAGTAGGTTGGACACTTCAAAAACACATTCTTTGACTGAAAGTTATCAACTTCCCTGAACAAATTGCAAAATAACAAAATCGTGACTTTCTCATGAATTCCAATACAAGTATTATGATAAATATTTAGCCATGTTTGTTAAATATATTTTTGTACAACGCAGATCATTACCTTTCTTATAGTATAAACATCAAATTCTTCTTCTATTGAAAGACTTTTTATAAAGTGTCAAACTCGGAACATGTATTTGGGACACTCTGTAAATGAGACAAACATTGATTACAGTTGAGAGTAAAGTTTTCAAAGACAGTCAAATGTTGCCTTGTGAAGGTTCCCAGTTTCAATATCTTCTGCCTCAATGATCACTTCTGTAGCTCCAAAATGAAAACGTCCAAGCACTTTTCTTAGTAATCCTGGTTTGAATTCCGGAAGCGGAAGCTGGAGAGTTCCAAGATGTCGTACATCCGGATCCGTAATGTATTTCGGATCCCTTTCTTGAGATATGTAGATGTGGATCGCCATATCATTTTGATCATCGGAAATTGGTCGATGCGTGGAAGTGATGCATTCATTGCATTTTATTTCAGTTCCTTTATGAATAAACGGCTGAAAGACTCCTCGACAATATTCTTCTTCATCATGTTCCACTTTCAACTCCTCTGGGTCGATTTCGGAATTGAATTTCGGCCAGGTTTCGTAGCCGTATGTATATCTCGCAACTCTGGACGCAATCGCCATTGGTTTGTGACCAAATATCACAGCGCCTTTCAAAACCGCAAGTACGCCATCTTTTGGATTTAAAATTTTAATACGCGAGAAGTTGTCGTGAATGGCTCTGTCAACCAGTTCGCAGTCTGAGAAACCTCCTACCATCATAATCATGTTGATCCTTCCTGTTTTTTTTCAACACGTTACTGACATGATTGACAATTTCCTGTATCGGTGCCTCAAAAAATCCTTTCATAACTTCGGCATCTATCTTCAATCTCCCCTTAGTCCAAGCGACCTTTTCTGAGTATTTGGAGTTTCTCAACGCTTGTTCAAAAGAAACGTTTGAGTTTTCTTCGACGGATTCCTTGAATGTCGTGTGGAGTTTCAAAACCACTTTCCCAGTTGTATTTACTCCAATTGTTCGTTTTTTTCATTTCCCAATCCCTACAAAATTCAACGAAGTCCGTCATACATTTCTTTTTGAAGTTTTCTATCGCTTTTTTCTCCAAAGACGTTGCCCAGAAATGTGAAGAACTCCCTGTCAACAGCCGTTCCTCCCCAAGGACCCCCCGAGGGTTCGTGTATCTCCCTCAGACTGTCATTCGCCTGAAGTTCGTGTACTGTAATATCAGCTGTTCCCCCTGTTTAATGATAAAACATTTGTGTTGCAATAACAACAGCATAGACATTTAATATCACAATGTATTGTTATATATGACTACCAATTCATCGTTTATTTTACAAGATAGAATTATTGAATCATTTGGTTTGTCTCGCTTACTGTCACTGATGTCGATAATCACCACTCGTATTTAGTATATATTCATTGTATACTTTATTCTACTGATACTCCGGCTTTCCTCCGCCTCTAAAAGCTGACACGTTCTTAATTGACACCGACCTGTTAGGAGGACGTTACAGTAATGTCAACTGAAACAAAAAATTGCATAACTTTCTATCTACTTGAACCATATACCTGGGCACGAGTCCCTCCTTTTTCTATTTAAGATAAAGTTCAGAAGTTCTTTTGCCGTGTCAATAGAATGGCCTAGGCATCCTACGTTCCACCATGACAATTAAACCTCTGATTCGAAAGGTCGATAGGGTACTTATGCACTGACCGTTGACCGGCGATTTCTTTAATATCCATGCTTAGCAAAAGCAACATTAATATTAAATGTTAATTGCCAGGAGATGAATTAAAGCATGATGTGAGCGCCATGGTGATATAGAGGAGGGACTGGGGTGACGCAGAACCCCCATTTCCTATTCATCAAATACCTACCTCCGAGATCGAGTATCATGCATTTCTCGCCGTGCTTTGAGCATCGCAATTCTTTCCTCTTCAGACCAGCACTTTGAGGCATGTGGTCCTCATCCAAGACCACTCCTTGTCTCTTCGAACTGTGATCTTCAGGAGTCTCCTCCTCGGCTAAAACTACTTTCACCAACTGACAGTAGAGTGACGCAGCTTCCGGTTCGAGAGCAAAGGACAGTTGGTCAGATTTAAATTCCACACTGTGGTAAAAAGATGTTTTATTTTGACTATAAACGTTCAACTTCATTGTCCCTTTAACACTGAGCTAATATAAATATTCACTGTCATCGGTTATTATTTGAGTCTACCAGGTTCATATAACACCCTATTATCCTCAACAAAGGTTAATAATTGGTTAATAGATCTCACGTATTTAACACTATCAACATATATCAAACGGAATGTTTAAGTTAATAATCGCTACAAATCATGACAAACTAGATGAATATAATATCAACAAAGTACGTACATTAACGGCAGCTTCTCGCATGAACTGTTTGGCGGAATCGTCCCAGATGGCCGGTATGGTGATCACCCAGTGGATATCCTCCTCATCTACCCCGATACATCGCTTGTTGATGAGAGACAGGATGTGATCCTTCATGTAGCCGATAGACAGAGATATCACCAACATGGCCGACAGCTTCTTTCCCAGTCTCATCCTCAATCATTGTCTCTCCTGGTCAGGCCCTTAAGACAATAATGGTAAAAACTGTCAACATTTCTAGCATATATATTTTTTCTTTACATACCTGTAGTAAAAATTCATTCGTTTACATTTCATATCGATTTGTATGCCACCGAATGTGCGTAATAATTTGTTTCTCATTGAACCCCTATGATATAAACACTATAGTTTTTAAATCTTTTAATATGTTTAAAAGTACATATTTCACCACGCGGGAAAAAATATATCGACTATATCTTAATTCCATAGACCTGCACAATAAGTGGATATTTCAATACCTATACCATGGCAATACCCCAGTTTGAAATAAAAACGGGTAACGTTAATATTTTCCGAGTTTTCCCTGATTATTCAGATTATGACTACAACCTGTGTTCTAAATTGGCTTTTTAGTTATCTAACTTCCAGGATCACGAACGGGGAAATCGCCAAATGCCATAATAATTACGAACCGTTTTCAGAATTGTTTGAACTTTTTTGGCCACGAACTTTCCTATCTTTCCCTGGAATACTTAACCGTTTAAAAAACCTACCCAGAGATTGGAGTTGGTGAAGAGTCATCTTGAATCGACTGAAATTGTAGTAGTTTTCGTCCGTACATTCTGTCATCATCTTTTCGGGGAATCCTTCATTAAAGCTGTCTATATTCCATTCATCAACCTAGTCCCCCCAGCCGCTCGTATACCAAGAGGCTACAGAATATTCTTGTCCGGATCGTGCATGGCAGACAAGGTAGGAGTCTTCCCGCTCGGCGACAGACAATCACTTTCTGAAATTTTTCCATAGTTGATTCACGTCTTTCTTATAAGGGTCCCTTTTTGATAGTCGTCAAGGAAAGAGGAAAGCATAAAAACCGAATAGGTTGTTCCGAAGCTGCAATTTGCCAGCATACCAACAAAGACGGTCCTTACAACTGGGATTCTTGTGCCAGTTGGTCTGCATTGAGTTATACAAAACATCATATGGAAAATGTAAAAAGCCAGTGCTCTCATCGCATTCCATAGGGTTAACGGGGTTTTAAACTAAAAACACAAAATGTTAAGGACATATAGGATATTAAATGATTCGTTAAGATGTCATATGATTTTTTTTGAAACAGTCGGAATCCTATATAAAATTCTTTTCTTTAATAACTTGTCTTCAAAATTATTTACATTTTGCATAATAAAAGTTTAGGCGCATTATTTGACAAGATAGCTAAAATACCAATTCATCAAAGTGGAAATTTTCATTAAATAAATGTTAAACTTGTATAATTATTTAGATGCTTCTTGCCTGCCCCACTTAAAGAGGAGCCATCTTGTGTTTGAAAACGTTCCAAACCATTGGTGAATGGCACTTTTAAAAAAACTGTCGCGATTCTCGGCATAAAAGGAGGTCTCGGACGAACTGTTTGCGTAATCGATAGTATAAATGTGATCTTGGGAGTAGGGGTGTTAGCTTTTGAATATGTGTCTTTTCCGTCTTCCCTTCATTTTCCGTCCGCGACAAACAATGTTTCTAGACTGGGAGGGGTGACAAATAGCAGCTATAAGATAAGGGTAATGGTTTCCACACCCGTTACACAGACCAAAATAGTAGTACATAGGAATAACAGAACAGCCTACTCCCAAAAAAATACTTCTGCTAAGGTGCCCATCCCACCGACTTCCTTTCCTGAGTACCTACTTCCAAAACTCACGGGGGAGGGCCGGGGGGGGGGGGGGGGGGGGGGGGGGTGGGCCCCTCATTTTTATTTTTTTGGCGACCTTCCTACTCTTACTTGTTAGTTAGTAAGGAGAGGAATAAAATCCACACACCAACTACTAATATCCAAGTCGTCCACTGATGAAAGGACCAGATTTTGATTTTTTCCCTTATCTCTCTAATTAAATCCATCTCTGCAATACCAACGGTATGATAGGATCTGAATTTGCTTTTATGGATTTCAAGTGCAACCCTAAATATGCATTCATAGATAAAAACTGATCTTTTCTTTTCTTTCACCTTCCGATTCCCAACCAAATAAGTCAAAAATTAGATGAAACAATAAGGCCGACAATATCTAAGTGGATACATTATTACTTAACTAATTATCCACTACCGCAGTACTGCCGTTCACTAATACTTACTATTCTATATAACTCGTTACTCACTAACCTTCAGTAATCTATTGTTCACAAAGAGACCAGTCCACACCCACCACCACCAACGTCCAGCTCAAGCCACACTAAATTGTAATTATTCACGGTTTACAAAAACTTTAACCTTAGCTCATAATATTTTGGATATTTACTCTTTTTCGTAATTAAACAAATATTAGAAAAACTATCCTTAAGCATATCCGTGCATGCAGTAAAGTGTAACAGGCTGTATCGAAGTGTCGGATAAAGATGAATTTTGTTGACCTGTGCTTGATCAAGCTCCTTTATAGAAAAGATACACAGGCCATCTAATGAACCCCAGCGCCTTATGACACACCCTACACATCCTGCGAAGAGTTGTCTGCTTGGACAAGATAGCACATAAAAGGCCAAAACCACCCCCTTCGCAACCCAAGACAACCCATTTTGAAAATCGGCTGATCATACCAAATTATCGGAGGTCATTATTAATCGCACGCCCCCGCTGCGGCTCCAGCGATATCCAAAAGCAACTATAATTCGTCGATTTCGCGAGGAATCTAAGATATAGAAAACAATCCTTATTAGCTATAATGTTTGTAACTTAACACACCCACTAAAGAGCCGAAAAAAAAGAGGATAAATACCATCCATTATATATACAACTATTCTACTAAATATTGATTTAAAGCCATATTTTACAATCGTCTGCGGTACAATATTACCACACCCAAATACAATCCAAACATTGTTCAAATTCCCGTTAAAATTCACCAAACAACTAGTCGTTCACATACCCTAGATGGAAGTGGCTATGGTCCAACTACCCAATTTGTCAGCAACATAGAATTATGATATACAAGTTGGAACATAATCTTATCTATTTTATGTTTCGTCTTAACTAAACCATGTTAGGAAGTTCTGGGCATGAATATACTGTACACAGTTAAACAAAGCTTTCGTATTTCGATTTACCATATTTCATATCATTTTAAATTTCTCGAAAAAAAAATCATTCCTCAAGAGATAACAAAATTTAGAAAGCAAACATAGAAATGTGTACACGATATCGTTGAAAAAAAAAAAAAAAAAACATGAAAAAAACAAAAAACAAAAAAAAAAAAAAAATAATTTGAAAGCGACACATTATTGGCCAAACTAATACTATAACATAAAAATGCGCCACAAAGAATTTTGTGTGGTTATTATACAACCAGTCACGGAACAAAAACTCATGAACACTAGCTAATAGTTATCAACGACAAATAAACCACTCTAATAATTTTATCCATCAAAGAGCCTCGAAAACACTGCACCCAGCATAATGTCCACCCTGAACGTACATATCCATGTGATGTTGCCGTTGGCTAATGATCTGTCTGAAAACGGCGCGGCGTACCTGGATATTACAATGGACAAAGACTTCATACCATCCAAAACGTGTGAAAATGGATAGGAAAAGTACCGGGTAAAGATTGAACCTGTAGTAATCATTGAATAGTTAATTTTATATGGAACTCTTGTTAAAATTACACAAAAATCAAAAGGTGTCAAACCCATGTATAATAAAAAACCGCCACTTTGAGTTATATTTTGTGACTATTACAGTGGTTGGTTTTTGAGTTTATAGCTAAGCTTCCCTAATAAAAACTATCTATTCGAGAGATTCTTTAATTGTGTTGGACGATCTACGAGCTCGCTACCTCTCCTGACATCCAATATATGCTCAAACCTAGAGTAATATGCTCGCGGCCTCAGTACATTTGTAAAGGGACGAGTGCTGTTACTAAATGACTAATAAGCATACAAGTTCGAATATACATGTTGGACAACACCTTATTTTAACCTTCTGCCGCGAATCTCCCGTTAGTCCCATTTTATAGTGGTGCATCTCCAGAATCGTATACGTACCCCGCCACAAGACAACCAACCAAACCGTGGCACCAGACAACCGCAATCTGTTCCGTCCGAAGATATACATGGCTTTTGACTAAAAACTGAAATGTCAGTTATGTCATACCTCAAAGGAAAAATAAAAAAAAAAAAATAAAAATTTAAAAAAACTCAAAAAAATAACAATGCTGGTATTTTTTTATTCATAAAATATTAACCTCTTCATATTTTTATTTTATAAGATATTCGGAAATTATTTCAACTGGATGGTTCTTTCTACAGAAGAATTGATTGGACGAAGAGTAGCGGGTTGTGGTGCTAGTTGTTTATTATATTGTTTTGTCTATTAATTTTCTGTCGGTCAGGAAACACTTGTTGTCGTTGGAAAGCATCCAATTTCGGAACAACATTTTGAAAAAGAATAGTCAACACAAGTTAATATTGATCTTTCTCCCTTATATCGTTATTCATTTCAAATATTAATCAATTACACTCAATTGTACAAAAGATATCAATAGATGTTAATGTATGAAATATATTGTCAATAGAGTCACTATTAAATATTGAGACTTAGAACGGCTGCTATTGTTCTTCATTATCAAAAGGTACAAACATTGCACTGTATCATTTTTTTTTAAATTGGAGATTAAAAACAGGCTGCCTCTGATATTACTGTAAAGAGCAAAATTTATCGCACGTGAAAATTTTCGCTCAATTCGATTTGTTAAATACGCGGAAAAATTTCTACCCGCAATAAATTATCAGAAAGTACATTTGTGACATATGAATCGAAAAAAAACATATCGCGTATATTATTAAATACCGCAAACAGTTCAGCGAAAATATCCACGCGCGAAAATGTCCATGTGTACAGTATCTGTAACGAGACATGTGCAACATATGTCTGTTACGTCCCCCTATCTCCAAAATAGATGGCGCTCTATACGTTTCGGTCCCAGTGCAGTTCCGGTTTCACTAAAATGGTGTAAACACGACTGTAAACTGTGCGGTATATGTCACTACTATACTGAACACATTTGTATACGTACAATTTTGGCCAAGCTATAATTTTTGC